>NW_005054522.1:637572-708203 GCF_000277835.1 Geospiza fortis
TTCCAGAGTCATTACTCGGCTTTGGAAGGAGTTTCTTCTGGAAGAAGGAATAGTTCATGGAGCCCTGGACACTTGTAGCTGCCAATTAAAGAAACACACATTTGAGCTGTGGCAATCCCTGGCCACCAGCCCCACATCTCTGCCACCTTCCTGCAAATAAGTGGGTCCAGTTAATTTCCTTACTGCCTCCTCAATCTTTAAACTGTAATCATTAATCATTCAATTTTCAGGCTGAGTAATTATAAATGACCAAAAAACTTTCAGCAATTTAATTTAACTTTGTTACTCCACAAAAGGAAGCTTTTCTATGCTATTTAGGAAAATTTCTAATTTCACTCCAGTTGCCACTGCACAAGGCAATGCCTTAGAAAAGCTTTTCCAACTGGGTGTTCCCAGATGATTTTCCAAAATAAGACTTTGCTAACTGAAGTTCTGGTAGGAAGCTCCAGCATGATCCCTGAGCCAGCGTGTAGCCGTGTACACCCAGAGCCAGGTGCCCAGGCAAACAAAAACCAAATTCCAGAGGTTTATTTACACAACTGGGTACAACTACCTTAACTACCCATGCAAGATGCCACCCAGGGAAAGGGCAAACTGAACTTTTCCAAGACAAAGTTCTCCTTCCTAATTATGCTCAGCAAAAGGAGGAGATTATAAGAATAACCACATCACAAATATAAAGAGTCAGAAGGTAACAACTACAATTAATTTCAATGAACATTTTGCATCACCCTTCAGGCCTTCCCAGGACCAATACTAACTAATGGGATCCTCAAAAGAAAAAGAGGCAAAAAGGTGGCTAAAGTGGTTATAATCTCATTTAACAACATGTAACAAAGTCCTTCTGCCACATGACAACATTTTGGGTCACACTGCAAGAGCAGAACATGCTTGGAGAAGTAATTTTGGGAGAACTCTTAACAAGTTCTACCTCATGCCTACTATAAGGGGTTGTATAAGAGGAACATCAACAAACTTACTTAATTCTACCTAATCCAAGTGACCAAAAAAATTAATTCTGAAAGGCTCTATTTCTCTAAGAAAATGCATCAATTGATAGGAAAAACATAAAGAATAATTTCTTGTTTTCCAAGGAGATGACCCACTAAAGGGTATTGTAAGGGCCAGAGTCAGTGAAGAACCAAACACAGGATTTCAAAGGATATTTTTAAACAGCTAAATCAAGAGTGAAGTCTGGATGTCTGTATCAAGTTTACCCCACCCTGACTTCCTCTAGCTTTAAAAGACATACCAGAACCTTGTAACTTTGGCTTTAAAGACCCAAAACATGATGAATGAGTCCCTCTCTGACAAGGAACGACACTTTCCTTCGCAGTACCTTATTTACAAGTTAACACAGAATTTACAGATAGAACTACTCACTGTAGTGCAAAGATTATGTGGCGTCAAGTTCATACACAAAGTCACCTTATAATCTAAAGTAAAGGCAAATAGAGTATGTTTGTCTTGTCTAAGCTAAGGAGCAGCCTCAGACACAGCCTACAAGCAATGATGGTGAGGTTCAAAGACTTCTCACGCACAGCTCGGATATTTATAACCTCGCATGCACTGGGCTGTGAAACGTTTTCAGGTGGCTGTTTTCTGATCCAGTGGGTTTCTTTACTGTTTGTATTTTGGGCTTTCTGTAATGAGCACATCAGATGCTTTCCTGGAATATCATCGGTGTCTTTAAAGATCAGCATGCAATGAAATTCAGACTACTTGTGTCACTGCCTGACAACAAGTGGCTGATTTTAAAAGGAAATTTATACTTCACTGCTCAGAATTTTTGGTTAGAATTTAAAGCAGGTAACGTAGCATACATCAATGCAAAGAGATCATTTGACTCCTAGCTTTAAGGACAAAAAGAAGGGAAGATTCTTGGCAAAGCCACAAGAAGCCTTCCCTTTGGATTAACCTCTCTGGCCACACGGTGCCTCTGCTGCTCAACAAATACTGCAGAGCTGAGCAAAGTTTCTGCTGGTTAATCAGCAGCTGTAATCCATGAACTGTGCTGGTGCGAGCGGCATCGATCTGATCCGGACAAAGGCAGGTCAATATTTGATCATCCTGAAGTGCTCTCGTTAGCTGGGACTGTCAGTCCTGCAGAAGCCACGTTCCCCTGGCTCAAACAAATCATTGATTTGCACCATGCTACAGAACATAGAGCCGAGGCTGCCGGGCTCCGCGCGCACCCCCGGCGCAGAGGACAATGAGTTTGGATCGAATTCCTGTCGCACAAATCCGACCTGACACGATGCACTGCTCACCAGCAATGCCATTCACAGCTCTGGCTGCTCCTGAACTTCCCTTGCCTGCTCACCAGGGTTTCTCAAGGTGTATCTTTTGGGTTCTTTCAGCCATCCAAGTCAGACACACAACAGTTTATGAAGAGCTTGGTTAATTAGAGAACTGTCACAAAGAGTATTTAATCATCTGACTGAAGCTGAGGATACACAAGCAATGAGATCAAGTGGTAAAGGAGCACAGCAGCAGTAAATTTAAGTACTAAAAGGTTGCAGAATTTTGGCTGGTTACATTAAAAGTGCTCATTTAGATCTCAATGGAAGCAACAGCTCAGCTGGAATATTCCCCCAGTATCTACATTTGTACTGTATAAACTCTACATTAACTTAACAAAGCCTCAGCACAGGTAGCACACCACAAAGCCCAGCAGTGATGTAAAACTTTTTGTGTCAATAGGAAAAAAACCTGCCACGTTCCAAAGAAACAATTTCATCAGATTTCATTTCCCACACAGAGTGGATTCTTCTGCAGACATCTGATTTGCCATCCACTGAAGTGCACAGTGTCTGAACAGCCTCAAGTGACAGGTTAAAAACACTTCATTTGTACAGTCCTCCCTGAAGACAAGCCTGGCCTCTGACATTCTGTTCCTTTCTAAGTGATTAAACACTAGTATGAGGTTTTGAAATTTATTTCTAATGCACCAGGACTACAGAAGTTACACAAAGAACATGATAAAGAGGCAATACAATCAAAGCAAGCAGACACTCGAGCTCTGAAAAAGACACTTGACTAACTCTTTATTTCAAGAGTCCAAATCATCTTTGCACACACAGGACTTCCACCAAGTTCAACAGGAGCCACAGCAGGTGCAGCAATGATACCTGACTGGCATGAACACTGCTGGACAGAAAGTTTTGCAGTTTCATATAAATATTTACATCTGCCAGTGTGTACTGAATGCTCATGGACACTGAATGCAGAGTTTCTACTGGTGGGTATGCATGTCCTTCATTCAACCTCACAGTGCAGCATCAAGCCCTTACAGTGTTTATAAAGAAGGCTTTCAGCAAAAGGAAGAATACATTTTCTATACATATGCATCAGCTCATTTTCAGAGATTTATGCTAAGAAGGCCTCCCTCACATTCAGATCTAGGTCTAAAATGCATTGACAAGGGAGCTGCACTTACATGGGAAGGAGACAAGCTGTTGGGAGCAACGCCCTGTACACGTACACACGGACAAACGCACACAGAAACGCTTCACATGGAAATGAAGACAATCTGCTTCAGAAATCCTACACCCAACCTGGGGGCAGGTTTGCAGAGGCTGGGGATGTGTGTGATGGAAGACCCAGTTCTGCCAGGCTCGCTGAGGACCCACAGGGTTTCTCAGTGGATGAGCACAGCAGCAAAGAGATCAATCCCTGAAAAGGGGCCCGTGTGGGCGGTGACCGCACTCCTGTTTTCCAGCTGTATCTCAGGTTCCCTCTTGCCTGCCAGGTTTAAGTGGAAGGCTCCAGAGAACAGGAGACAGGGATGAAGGTCATCAGTTTAGGTGGAGTCTCAGAAGCAATTAGACACGACTGTCAGCACAACTCTGGAAGGGGAGACAGACGATTTGGAACACACGCTCGCCTTCCCGCGACACACCGTGAGTGCAAGACTCAGGACATAAATTACATCATCTCAACACCTGTCAGTGTCCTGCCACCAAGTTATTCAGCTGCTGAGGATGGAGTTGTAGGATAAAGCAATACATCATGACTAGTTACAAATGAGGAAAGAAAAACCTCTTCCCCCTCTTCCTCAGGAAACACAAAATAAAACCCATCATCTTTAATCCCAGACAACTCACAAATCTCAAATTTTCCCCCATAGGCAAAAAGATCACTGCATGACTGGGTTTTATTTCTTTTTCTTTTTTCCCCCACCTTTTCATCTTACATTTGCTAACCCAAAATCCAAAGTCAGAAAAAATATATATATTTAGTCAGAAGTACGTCAGTTACATTTTATTAACCTACTCCAAGGGAAAAGCTCCAGGGATTCACCATACAAGTATAAAGCCCCTTTCAAACACCTAGGGGTTACTATATTAACTTCATCCCAGCAGTCAATCAATGCAGTAAAAAAATTAAAATACTGAAAATGGATGCTTTTCCCCTCTTCCATGTGTCCAGTGATTGCTCCATTACAGCGTGATGAGGTCCACCAGGTTGCCTTTAGGAGGGGTCATGTTGTCTGGGAAGAAGTTGACTAACGTGTCAAACAGCTGAGTTCTCTGGGCATACGTGTGGTCAACGTCTGAAAATCCTGGGGGAGGAAGGAAAGGGGAAAGTAAGTCACTCCTCCCAATCCCAAACACTCAGTTTAGCTGTGGAATTGTCCATTTGGGATAAATGTTAACAGATCCCTCTGCCTCCACTAATAAGGCTGCCAGCTCTCCGTCCTACTACTGTGAGCACATCTAGAGAGATTATGTCACCCCAAGCCAGCACTGCCATCAAGATGCCATAAAAAGTAATACACAAATGTCTGTCAAGCTCACTGACAACCCTGAAGAAATAGGGGAAGCAGGAGTTCTCAGGGGACTGCTCTGATGTCCCAGAAAACAAAATCCATGCAGCTATTTTTATTTGGTGCCTCATTTCTTCTGTCCTCAGGCTTTCTTCATTATCTTCACTGCCATAACCAGAACTGCTCCTTGGATTGCTTGGAGTTTTCCTTGAGATAAGCTGTGCTGACAGCAGGAGTCCCAGCTCAGAGTTGGCATTTACTCACTGGACTTACACCTGGCTGCATCTTGGCACACAGGACCTTTTGCAAACCATTTCTGGAGTGCTGCCTCCCAACATGGCTTGGGAGGGTTTGGTTTGCATTGTTTATCCAAATCCTACACTAAAACCATCAGCAAGAACAATAGGGCAGGCACACAATGATCTCCTCCACTTTGGATTACTTCCATTGCTGCTATCTCAAAGGAATGCTTTTTAATTCAGTGAACTCACTCCTCAGTTAATCAAAGTCAACCAAGTTAATCAAATCAAGGAGGGCTGGGGTTTTTATTTTCAAAGCACCTCTTGATGTACATATGCTCCTATCTGTAAATCCAAAATCTGGATAAAGTACTGTACTAAGTCAAGAACTAATTCATCTTTCAAAATGCTTAAAACTAGGGAAAAGTTTTGAGGGTGGTGAAGCACTGGCACAGGTTGCCCAGAGAAGCTGTGGATGTCCCATACCTGAAGTGTTCAAGGCCAGGTTGGATGGGGCTCGGAGCAACCTGGGATAGTGGAAGGCATCCCAGCCCACGGCAAAGGGGGTTGGAATGAGATGATTTTTGAAGGTCCCTTCCAGCCCAAACCATTCCATGAGTCTATGAAAAATTAACTTTTTTGAAACTTGGGTTTTCTTTCTTTAAAAGAAGTTGATCCTATCAGTCAATTTGATGTCTTCCAAACCACAGAAACACAGCAGAGCTTCCTCATCCAGCAGGGCAGAACTGCAGTGGACTTCAACCTTCCCTCAGTTTCTCAGATTGGGAATTATACCTCCATCAAAAACTGAAGTCATCCATTCTCTTAGCGAGAGTTCAGTGACTTGAGGACACCCCAGCAGTACAGGGATGCAATTTCTGCCTGTACCTTTCCTACAGCTTGCCCAGGATGAGTCTCTGACATCTCTCAAAGAGTTAACTGGACAGAGCAGTGAAACAAATCATGGCTTTGGCTCAGCTCTCCTGTTTCCAGCCCTTCACGCCACTGTTTTCTCCACTCTTGACACTCTGCCCAAAGAACTCGTTCTGCAGAGAACAGAGCGAACCAAACTACTCCAGGAATTGCAGTTATCACAGCAAACAGAGCCGTAGCCATGCTGCGAGATTCCAAAGTGACATGACAGGAGGTGCTTTATTCTGACCAAAGCTTCTGTTTACTTGGGTAACAGTGAAGGATCAGATGTAATAAGAGACAAAATGATCCCGGGAGGCATTGGTTTAAAACCACTGATGTTGACAGATGTTTTAAATATGGGCTTGAGGTATTGGACACTGGTCATTATAAATAACCTCTCAAATGTCTGGGTAGCGGCACTTTGCATATTGAAAAGAGCCTGCAATGTTCATAGGAACTATAACATTTGATATAAAAACCAGTAGAAACTAAGAGTAATTATCAAAGGGAACATCATGTAATTCCTCTGACACACAATACTCACCGAGAGTCGTGAAATCCGAGCCAGACTTAAATAATGCTGAGGCAAGAAGCTGAAACTGCAGAAGAAGAGGTAAAGGGACAAAGAAAGAAAAAAGTGTTATTAACCACAAAGGCAAAAACCCCAAGGGATTCATAGAGGTACAAGTAGCTTTAGAGTTGCTGTGTTTTCTCCACACAATCCTCCTAACTCCTGTGCCATACACATGAATAAGAGCAGCAGGCACTTTCACATGAGCACTACAATTTGTCACCTTGGCACAAGTTAGATGGTTTTTCCTAGAATTAGAGCAGTGTTGATGCAATGAAAGGTATTTGACTGAGAGCTCTAAAATTCTCATTTTTTTACATATAATTTTTTGCCTCTTTGGCAGAAGGTAGAGTCCTTCCACATAACATTCCCAGGGATTAACATGGTACAGGCTCAGCAGCCAGGGATTAGATGGCACAAAAACAGGGTAACTGCTGGAGTGAGCATGAACTTCTTGAACACAGAGAAAGTTCTGCCCCACAGAGAGAAGCTGTGGATGCCCTAACCCTGGCAGTGTTTAAGGCCAGATGGGACTGAGCAATCTGATCTAATGGGTGGCATCCCTGTCCATGGCAGGGAGTTTGGAAGTTTGGAACTCAACGATCCTTAACGCTCCATCCAACCCAAACCATTCTAAGATTCTAATAACAACCCTTCTGAAGTGCCAGAGATCTCACATCACAAATTTAAGGCAATATCTTCTTAACTAAAAATAAAAATTCTTTGTTTGGGAACATCAAGACCATGAATAAAAACATTTTACTTAACACATTCATGGTTTTATTCTCCCTTCATGTCTCACTGATAGATGATGACCAGTGTCTTCCTCTGCCCCTGAGTGCTGTTTCCAGGAACTCAAGGAACAGAAAAGCTTAGTGCTTTGTCATGCTCCTGCAGAGAAAGAGTTTATTCCTTAAAGCCTTGGAATCTTGTGTTTCCTGCCTGTGTGTCTTTTCAGCACACAGCCTGAAGGAAAAGAAGGGAGGAAAAAAACCAGAAGAGAAGCAAATATGTTCAGGGAAGAAGTGGAAAGAACAGCCAGGCATTACATATCCATCAGTTTAATTTCAATTTCAATAAAAAATGGGAACACAGACAGTTTGTAGGCATGTAGGAGTGGAGAAGGTGATGAGTAGCAGCCAACGTGAATTTGGCAACAACAAGTTGTAGCACATCAATCTGATTTCTCCTATGAGGCAGAAGGCCCTAGAGATGGGACTTGGCAATAGACCTTGTCCATTCTGACTTTCATAGGAATTCTAACACTTTAATATGATATTTAAGGCACATTGTCAAGGCATTACTTAGATTAGGCCAACAGGGAAAGGCAAACAGGTCAAATAATTTTTCAGTAGGTGGCCATCAATGGTTTGACATCAAAATGGAGCCTTGAATCAGGAGTGATTCATCTGTGCCCCAAGGTCAGCATCACCCTGGGTTTTCAGTGATAACCTGCTTGGCAGAACAGGGCAGGATCACCAGACCTTACACCACACTCTGACTGACTGCCAGCATGGAACAGATAGCCTTCCAACTGTTTTTCCACTTAATCCAAATTATAATGATGGATTGAGGTCCATTTCACCAGGGCCAAGTGCAAATCAACATAAACAGGAAAAATCAGCAATACAGAACAGGCGCAGGGGCTCTGTGAAAATGCACTTAGGCACTACAACTGATCAGTATCACTTTATTATAAAACTGAGAAATGCATGAAAAGGAGCAGAATCTTTAAATAAAATACTCTTGCTGTTATCAAGGTTTTAAAGTCTCTTCTACAATAAGGAGTCCATTTTGGGATGCCCTGTATCAGCTAGCAACATGTGAGGAAAGCACTAGAAAAAAAATTAAGTGTTCTGAAAAGCAAGTTCTACAAAGAAAGCTCAAAGGAGTGAGGGCTGCAGAGAATGATGGCCAAATGCAAAACCGCCAGAAATCACAGATGCAAAAAGTAAAAAAAAATAGAAAAAGTGCTACAGAAAGTAGATCTACAATCAAGTGCAAGAAGCTACAAAAACACTTCAGTAAGATCAGTTTCAATGTGACATCAAGGGGAAAATCAGGCTAAAATAAGGACTGTAGTGTCTGGGGTAAGTCTGCATCCTTTGGGGAGGGTATGGTGAGAGACACACAGGATTGAGAAACTGGAGATGAGAGGGAAGGGGCTGTAAAGTGCCCTCCTGAGAGCAAGGCCTGGTCACACTAAATCACTGCAATGCCACATGTGGATTCCACCGTGAGCCTCATTTGTGAGAGCAGCTTGGCTTCCCAGCAGCACCGTACTTAAACAGCTGCCCAGCAGAAATAGCTCCAAAAGTTCCGATAAACCCGTGGCTAAATCCGTGCAGCTTCTGAGAGCAAATGCCTGGCTCTGGCCATCCCTCCCTCCCACAGGATGGCTCAGGGGCCCGCTGCCAGCTGCCTGGTGGCACACCCAGCTGGGATAAAGCGGGTGCCACGCGCTCCCAGGGGTTCCCATGCTCCTGCAGCAACGCCCTGCTGGGAGCACAGAGCCACACTGGGGCTCAGGTGCCTGACCAAGAGGCCAGATGAGCAGGGTTCAGCCAAGAACTCGCTGAACTGAGACCAAAACCCTGCTAAAAATGGTCTCTGCCAAGTTTCCAGCCTCATCTGCACCAGGCATGATGGATTTTCATGGCTATGAGTTTCTTTGCAGCTTTGTGGGGAAGGAGGATCTTGTTCCCTTCTCCAGTGATGGTGCCACACTTGAGTTAACCTTGAGGGCTGTTGTTTGTTTGGTTTGAAATTTAATTTGTGTATCAGCTCACACTTGAAAAGCACTTTCTGATAGAAAAGTCAAGCGTGTGAGTTAAGAACATCAGTTAAGGACAGTGCTGAACCTAAGCTGGTTCACTCTGCATTTGTATTACAATCCCAAACCCTACAATGTTCTCCCATAGGATCCCTATGCTTTTCCCAAAGTGTAGGACAGTTACTGCTCACTCAATACCAGGTCTCCTACATACCATTCCCAGCAGATATCCAATGTACTATTTTCTTCACAAAGTACAAGCTCTGCTCTAAAGAAGGAATTAATTTCTTCATTGACTTTCTTATCATATTAATTGTTATTCTAACAGATGGCACTTCAAACTCTGATTAATTTTGGGTCTATTTGAAACTAACAGTATCTGATTTTTCAAAATATGTAGTGTTATGCAACAGCTTCTGAATTTGCAGAAAAGCATGGCCCTCAAGCAAATCACACCTCAGATCTCTCCCATCAGGCACCAGAATGAAACATCCAATTAATGACCATCTAGGAAAAACAATTTGCTTAATATCACACAGCAACTCTGTTATGGAGACAAGAGCAGAATTCAATTATCCAGCAGAAGCATCCAACTGCTTTAATCACACCACCACCCATTTTCTTCTGACAATCCCTCTGGCTCACTGGCTTCATCCATTCCAAATTAAGCCTCCACTCCAAAGACAGCAGTTCCCTTTGTTACACAATTAATTTCTCTCTTAGAAATCCAACCAACCTCCTGAACAGAGGCAGGGGTTCCTTGGAGACAAACAGATCTGGTTAACTAACAGAAGGTCATCTACTAGGTCTATTTTTATATATTTGCTGCACACCTCTGCCTTTGCACAAACAAAACGATTAAGGGGGAATGAGTAACTCTCGTTTGGGATACGTTGCCAGTTGTGTGAATCAGACACAATTCCTCCTCCTCCTCTGTAATGCCTGTGTGTGAGTGCTCAGATCACAGCATAAACCAGTTCCTCAGCTTTGACCAGTTCTCTGGGGCTGGTGACTCCCAGGACAGGCTCAAAGAGGCAAAGGGAAGCTCAATCCCTTTGAGGATGAAGCTGTTGCTGAAATTGGGAAGGCTGAACGCTGTTTTTGTAAATGCTCCATGGCTCCAAAGCCTCTGCTCCTGCAGCACTCAGGCTCTGAGGCTTTACAAAAAATCACAGCAGGACACAAAGAGGAGAAACAGGCTTTTCTTAGCTCCTTCCTAGAACTATTTTTCCCATTTGGGCTTCAGTTTTCCCAGAAATACCAGTCTAATGCAGATTCAAACAATACTTTTAGGCCCTGCTGGCTTTATCTGTCAAATTTATTAAAGACAAGGTCTTAAGCATGGAAAGTATGAAGCAGCCTTGAACAGGGGCCTCCAGCCTCAGTCTACAAGCAAGTCAGGCCTCAGATTGGCCTCCAGGTCCTTGCTCTTTCTCCTACCACGCTCCAAGAAAAACATACTGCGAGTTTTCCTTGTGCTTTGTATCTGTTTTACAACAATCATGGGATTGAGCTTCATCAGTTGTTGAATCTCCATGTACAAAATCATCCTGCTCTCTCATACTTGGAAAGCACTGGGCATTTTTTGTGTCATCTTGATTTCTACTGCAGCCCGTTTAACAGCAGCAAAGTTCTGGATATGATTACTGCAGTGTTCAAGGAGCATCTTTAGCTTTTATACATGAACTACTGATGTTTCTGTGATTTAACAGCACCTGTTTTTCTCTAAGTACAAAATCTGGAATTCAATTTGATATTTATTTTGACCATCCTCTTATCTTTTAAAAGCCTGCTGTTGTAATCTTCCACCAAATTCACATCTGTGTGTGACAGAGAAGTACAGCCATGCCAGTAGAAAATTTTACACCAGCAAATGACCCTTTTAATCTGTTAAATCATGGGCAAAATTCCCCATTTTCTAGAAATTTACCCTCTTTTTCCTATAGTGTCCTATAGTGTCAGGGCTATTAACTTATAGCCACTAAAAAGATCCACTGATTTGGGAACACTGAACTGACTGAGGAGGTTTAAGTGATGCCAAGCAGAATCAGAGTTAATGACTGGATCTGCATTTGTGGGCAGAGAAGTTGCTGGCACACAGCCTGTGGCTACTAAACCAAGCACCCATGCAATACCTGTTACGTGCAGGCATCTACTTCATTTCAGAGTAATAAAAAAGGAGGAAAAAAATAGTCCTCTTAGCATCCCTAAAATTCACAGCAACAGAATGAAAATCTTGGGGTATGTTCCTACTATCAATCATTCATGCTACTTTAAACAAAATCGGTTACTGAGGCCAAAGTAAGTTTCAAGAACAGTCTGTTTGTTTTCCTTGGCATGCAACTGCAAACAGCTGAACAGACTTGCCTAACTAAGTCAGAAGGAATTACTTCTATTACAAAGCAAGCAAGCCTCACCACAAGGGGAAATTCTGCTTGTAATGGTATATAACACCACCCAGATCTCCATCCATAAAACATGAAGCCATACAGGCCAGTCTCCAGAATTACTGCATGAAGTTGAGGATGAAACTATTCAGCCTGGTCCTTCCCAAATTTAACAGCTGCCCTGGAAAGAGGGAAAACAGGCAGGAATTGATTCCCTAAAGTTCTAAGATGACTTACAGCATTCAATGGCTGCAGCCAGTCACATCTATCACCTTTGCTATTAATTGAGATACAAATCAAATAAAGGCAGGGTATGGAGGTGTCTGGGCTGAGAGACACAATCAAAGTGGTGCTTGAAATTCGATATGGAATCCAAAATGCCTGCGTCAGTCAGTCCTTTGGAAAGCACAGGAGCTATTTGAAGATGTAATGCCAGAGCAAAAAGCCAACTCGATGTGATAACCGGAAGGTAAATTGACGTCAACTGGAAATGCACCCAGTCAGTACCAGCCCAGCAGCTGGCTCTGTGCCACAGCCCTGGCAGATCTGTCCCAGCGGAAAAAAAAGCTTTGGATGTTAAAGCTTTATGACCAGCACAATGAATAATAATTAAAAAAAAAATCCAAACAAAATAGCAAAACCCAAACAACAAAGCATCCCAGAAATTGTTAGATGATTTTTGGAGATGGCTGGAATGGATGGAAGCTTTAATTCTGCTGAATGGTGTGTGCTGAATCGACAGCCCAGCACGACAGACAGAAGCTATTGGATTTTGTTTGGATCAGACATTAGGCCTGCAGAGAAAGAATCCACAATATATTCACTCAGCTGGACTGAGCTATGCAAGCTCATTCACTGGATCATTAATGTTCAGAACACCAGTGTGCTCTCTGAAATGGGGTAATTCTTTTTTTCATTTTATTCTACTTCTACTAGTATGCTACAGCTTCTACATTCCCCAGAATCTCAGAGGAACCACGCAGGCATGTAAATTCTTCATTCCTACAAGGTTGACAAGTTGAACACTGAGCTGGGAAAAGGAAAAGGAGGATATTAAAGGGTTTCCTGTGCCAGATGTGCCCAACATGCAGCTTCTGCAGCAGCTCCCTCGGTCTGTGGGCGACAGGAGGCAGCAGGAACTAGGAGAAGAGCTTGCTCATCACACCACAGATCTTTGCTGTTCTAGGAATAATAAAAAGGCCCAGCCAGCCATGAGATGCAAGATCTCCTTAGGAATAACTGGCAGAGGAGAAACAGGCTACCAGCACACAGGTGTGACATGGAGAAAAAAGGAGATCAGAGAACACAGGACACATAGGAGGGGGAGGGAAAAAGAGAGCATCAGGTTGGGGGCTGGTACTCTATGGGCTAGTACAGGCTCAAACAGGAAGAAGAAACCTTGAATTCTGGGTTCAGTTTTAGGGCCCTCACAAGAAGAAAGTCACTGAGGGGATGGAGTATGTCCAGGGAGGGGAATGGAGCTGGGGAAGGGTTTGAGGCACCAGGAGAGGCTGAGGGAGCTGGAAAGGGGCTCAGCCTGGAGAAAAGGAGGCTCAGGGGGCACCTTGTGGCTCTGCACAACTCCTGACAGGAGGGGGCAGCCAGGACAGGGTCACTCACAAGTAATAAAACACAGGAGAAGAGGAAATGGCCTCAAATTAAGACTGGGTATCAGGAAAAAATTCTCCAGAATTTTTCCAGCTCTGGCACAGGCTGCCTGGGGAAGTATAATCCCCATCTCTGGAGGTATTTAAAAGCCATATAGATGTGGCACCTGGGGACATGGTTTAGTGTTGGCCTTGGCAGTGCTGAGGCAATGGTTGCACTTGATGGCCTTAAAGGTCTTTTCCAACCTCAAAGACTCTGAAGTTTTACCACACTGGGAAGATGACACATATTGAGGAAAAAAAAAATCTCCTTTCCTACTTTAAGAAATGCAGGATCATCTGCTGTCTTTCCTATGCTAGAAATGACTAGAAAGGATGTGAAACTACTTGATATGGAACAATTTGAACAAGAAACCATTTACAGAGAACAGAGAGTCACGGCACTTAAATATTTTGTTGAATCACATGTTTATAAACGCTGATTAGAATTTATGACAAATGTGATCACATCCAAGATCCTGATAAGAGTAAACTTTTTTCCTAATTCTAACCCTACAGTTCCATCCTGTGCACATGCAAGAATATTCTTATATTCTCCCTCAAGACTTTTCAGTGTCTGTATAATCTTTTCTTTAGCTAAAGTAGCAAGTTAAAACCACCAGATTAAGAGATTTTAATCCAGGGACTCAGCATGGAATAGAACTGCCCCTCCTCCTATCATGATTTTATAAATGGAGCTGTTGAATCCCTTCCCAAGTCATTAAGGAAAGAAGACAGAAAGAACCCCAGACTGTTTCTTATCTACCCATCAGGGGCTGAATGCTGGCTGCCCCAAACTCCATGTGGAAATTACCCATCTCAGTTGGCTGCCCAAACTCCATGTGGAAATTAATGCCAGAGTCAAATCAACCACCTTATCTGACATTTCTCACTCTTTCTTTAATCCATTTTGTAAAGTGACACGCACTGCAGTACTGGAATCAAAACAGGAAATGGGAACAAATTCCTGGAATAAATAAAGAACATGCCTATTGGATAATATTCAAAAGGCAAAGGACATAAGATTTTAAGGGCAGCAGAGCAGTGTATAGGTATAAACTACTTCAAGAAATATTGATCATCTTTGGAAAAGCTTTCCCTCCCCAGAGATGCTGAATATTGAGAAGCCTGAGCATGAGTAAGTTTCTATTCCCTTTCTACTGCACAACCAACTACAGACTGGTGACATTTCAGAGAGTTTACATTTCAATTAAAGATCCCAAAATATACACCAGCACACTGGAATTAAAACAAGGCTTAGCCTTCACTCTTAGGAGTACAAAAGCTATTTTATCTGGACCTGCAGTTGTTACATGACTGTAGCCAAAACAGTCTGACTTAAGTGCAGAGGAATACATGATACAGCAAAGTGTCTGGCACCTGCTGAGCTTTTACAAATTGAATAAAACCCAGGTTTAAGAAGCCCAAAACTTTCAATGAGAATGCATTCTAAATTTCTTTAGGACAAGGTTGATTGATCCTCACCTCCTTTGTCTCCTCAGGGTCCGAGTGATCCACGGTTACATATAAATCATTCTGCAGGTACTTCAGTGCACTAAGAGGATCAGTCTGAGCTTTCTCCTCAAACCTGCAGAGAAGAGACAGAAAACTTGAGCACAGCCATATCCTTCAGGACTAAGTCCTACTGGTTCAACATAGAGCAAAACCCATCTAACAAACACAGTATTTCCAAAGAAAACCACATTAGTGAGCCTCACATTTGATGGAATTTCAAGCCAGACTGAAACATGGAAGAGGGATTTTTGGGGTGCAAAGGAGTTGAAAGGGCAAAGTATTACATTCTTACTAAAAATATTCAAAAGCATATGCACAGAAACTTCTCAATATATAAATATAGTATCTTGAGTACAGCTTGTCTTCCACAAATGAAGTAAGGTGTGAGTAGCATCTCACAGAGCAGACACAGGCAAGCCTTGAGCACTTCAGTCCCTGGGATATTAACATCCCACCTTTGGAAAGAGCACAGCTCCATAAAAACCCTCTGCACCACCACCATTATTTCCTCATTGTCTTTTAATGAACAGGAACTGCAACTTCTGTGAATTCCCTCAAGAAGTGAACAGAGCCCTCAGGATATGATTCTGGGCTCAGCATACTCAGTGAGCAGAGCTGCCTCCCTGCAGCATTGAGCTGTTGCATAAGCCTGGAAAGGATGAGGTTTAAAATCACCTTTTTCCTCCTCTCACCTACCCCTGAGTGCAGCATCACACTGTTTGTCATCTTATCATATTGTTATTTTTTTATTTGGGTCATCTGCCTAGCTATTTATACCACAGTGGACATGTGTAGCCTGCATTTTGAAACTGCCTAAAGATGTCAGTGACTGAGCAGCACAGGGAACACGAAGACCTTGTCTGTCACTTGATGCATCTGACAGTTTGGTCACTACACATAGTTTCAGACACTGCCAGAGATTTTCTCAAATGACATCACCATGGTCCAGAGAGCTGAAGTGCTTTAAATGAGTGGAACCACTGCCACCTTGCTCCTTCCCACCTGCCCACCTGGCTGACTGGTACTGAACAAGTTCACAGGAAAAACAGGACCCAGGCTGATGCTGTGGGTTTGCTGTGGATGCAGGGCCAGTACCTGTTCTGCTACCCAGAGTTTGGGGCAGGCCAGGTAAAGGGCAGCCAGTGACCCTACAGCAATTCAGCTCCTGCCAGGCACCCATCCCCCATCCCTGGTTGCTGAAGTTTGGCTCCCTCACACAGACCCTAAAAATGGGAGCATGGTGTATAAACCCCAAACTTCTGCCAGGCAACACACAGCAACATTTCCTTCAAGTGCAATTTAAGCAAGTAAAACAAATAATTCAGAGCTGTCTCTGCACAGCTGCATTTCCATACCATCACATCTGGGTTTAATAAGCCTCCCAGATAACTGGGCAAGGCTTTTATTCATTCTTGTAGGCATTCACATCTACTGTGTGGCTAATCTAAGTGTCTCACCCAGCCACAGTAGCTGTGAGTTGAGTACAGCAATTTGCTTGCTGCCTCAGAAATAAAATACCATCAGGTATTTTAACCTGACCTTCTAACTCTTGCCAGAGCCTGATAACAAAGTATTCTCCCCCAGAATGCAGGGAGAGCTATTTCCTGCTTTCAAATGATTTGCTGAGTCCTGAAAGGCTCTCTCACTGCTGCAATTTCTTGACTAAGGCAACACCATAAGCTTGATTTTGAAAAGTTGTTGCCCTTAATAGCAAATATAAGGCAGCTCTGAAGCATCTAGAGTGCAAGAAGCACTGCAGTGTAGCTGAATTCTGCCTAAGTGAGCTCTTTCAGGAGTTTCTGAATGAGAAACTCTGATGACCTCACCACGGTTGAGTCTCAGATGTGCAAAGGCATCCAGCCCCCAGACTTCATTAGCATCCTTGCAGGCTGTTACTATCTCCAAGCACAGTGTTTCCAAAACATACTCTATTTCCTTGGGAGGTGACAGCACCAAAACACATGTTGATGAGCAGTGCAGTGAAAAGGGAATCTAAAAATTCCCCATGACTCCCCACACAATAACCAGATTTTTCTACTTTTAGAATAGCATGGGTAAAATGAATCAAGTTAATTTTGTAGTTTAGCCCTGGCCCACTGCTTTTTATTAAAATAATTTTAAAAAATAATCAAGAAATGTGCAGAAGGTTTAGAAGGGACCTTGAAGATTATCTAGTTTCATATAACCAACAAAATGACATTTCACAAGATGGTTTCTGAGAGATTTGAGTCTCAGCAACTTGAATAAAAAAGAGACACCTGGAAAAGGAAATTGCAAACCACCTTTGTTTCTATACCTGTGCTTTCTGATGAGGTATTTGCAGTGTCTTAGCAGGTATTCCTTTGAAGGTCGACAGAGCTTCAGAGACCAGAAATCATCTAATCTCATCTTTGGAGAGCAGGATTTACCAGGATTCCCTCCAAATAAGTAATGAACCTAAGGAAATGAGAGGCAGATCAAAAAATTGATTGTTTGTGCAAATCTACTGAACAAAGACAATTTACTATGTCAGCAGCTTTGCAGAGGTTTATTCTGGTGGGATAAACTCTGCCTTTTAGACAAGTTGCTCCATCTTACTATCAGCCTCACTTTGTCCCCTTGGAGATGAAGAAAGTTCTCCTGAACAATAAACATTTTAAGATAATAAAAGAGTTGTACTATTAGAACATCCCTTTAGCAGACACCTGAGATATTTATAAATGAACATCCAAAATTCATGCAAACTCTTTCTTTAGAAAAAGCCTATGAGAATGATAAATCCTTAAGCACTGAGAAAGTGAGCTGGAAGTCCTGAAGACATCCAAAGTAAAGTGAGAGCAAGTCCAGTCCAGCACAATGTAGACTCAGAGAAAGGCAAACTTCCAGAAGAGTGGAAGTGTCACAAAAGAACTGTTTATTTCTTTGCTACATTTTTCTTCCCCTCGTGTGGTAATTTCAGACTCTGAACTGTTGATATTAAACATGCTACAAAGGACCTTCAAACACTGAAGTTTAACAAGTCCAACAGCCTACCTTTCCCCATGGCTTTAAAAATAATCACTCAAAACAATGTATTCTGCATCCCACTGCTGAAGGCTCTCCTTATTTATATCAGAGGAGTTTAGAAAGGTCATTGGAACAGAGGTTTCTAAAAATAAGACTCTTCAAAACAAGCACATCAAACAGCTCCTCAGATAAAGCTGGGCAACTGTGATGATTTAGCAACCTTCAGAGTAACTCAGAAAATACTACTCTCTCATGGTGCCTTACACTTAGAAGTAAAAGCAGAACAGTATTTACTTATTTACTGTATCATTAAAGTGAACACAACAAGCAATGCAATTTCCCCATACAGAATCTGCACCCATTCTTCCTTAAAATCCCTCAAGTTTTGGGCTACCTGGGTTTCCCAAATTTGATTAACATCCCACAGAATGCAAGACTAAAATATGTTTTTCTTTAACTCAGACTGTTTCAGACTAGGGAGAATTTTTAGAAAAAACCATGAAAGGATCAGTAAACGTGTCACAGTATTAGTTAATAAACTCTTTTTTCTAAGGTAGAGGCCTGCTTTGCTTATTTCCTGGTCACATCTCACAGCGAACACCAGGGAAGTATATTTTCATGGGGCACTGGCATTGTGCCAGTGTCAAACCATGACACACAGTAATTTAAATTCATGAGTTTATGAACCTAATCTGTGGGTTTGTGCTTTACCGGTAAATATGTACAAAGCTTTAAGTTTACTGAGCTGTCATATACACTAAACCAAATTTAAGTCTATTTAAGTATGAATGTGTCCATTGGAGGCTGACAGTGCTAAAGAATGACAATTCCTTCTGACATGCAGGGCAAAGTCAGGCACCTCTGGTTCAGAGGATTCTTAAGTGTGATTAGTTCACTCAAACACATCTTTTCCTAGAAATTCTGGTAACTATCTGTTCTCATTTATTCACCAGCAGGTGAGATTAAATCCCTGAGGATAATGAATGAAGCTTCATGTGTTCTGAAGTGTGAGAACAGATCTCATGTTTACTTCATATTGACATTAAAAGTAGTTTAGCACCTTATTTCAAAATATGGGAAGTGAGTTATCCACCGTATTAATACAAACATTCAAATAGGATATTTATTGTACCATCTTTAAGGAAATAGCTACATCTTCAGAGCAAAAAGACTGAAAAAAAAATCACTTTTTACCTTGTGCAACTCATCATACACCAGCTGATGGGCAAACCTTGGGCAGGGCTCCTCTTCCTGAAGGCTTTTACCTGGATTCTCTTTTGCTGCTTGGTCATTCTTATAGACACAAGACCTGAAATTCAAAGCAGTAAAGAATTATTAGTTGTACCTACAGGAAGTAGAAAAGTTGCTGAAAGGCTGGAAGGTAGAAATTATGTAAAACACCAAAGACTTTCTTACTTCTCTTAATATTGTCCTCTATTATCCCATCCCATTCTTAGCTCTACAAAGAACCCAGCCAGCAATCAGAGGTCATCTTGGCTGAAAACAGCCCTCAAGCTAAACAGGAAAAAAATCTAGAAAATTATTTGTCATGAGCTTTGAGGATCACTTCAGATGTTACATTATTTGCCTACAGAACTGTCAGCATGAAGAATTTTTTTATTATGAAAAAAAAACATCTTGGACCCAGCAGAGCTTTAGACTACACATTATAGTAGAGGTAGTATTTCAGTCTGTGATTTCTCAGCAGACTTAAGTTATAACTGAGAATTCACTTTTAAAAAACAGCACTCACACCTTTGAAGTGATTGACTCCACTTTAAAAGAGACTTTGAACACAAAATCTCTGCCAGTTCCTCTGGAAAGGAACAGTAGCAACAAGCTACTAAGGACAAAACCAGGAGGTATTTTCTCAGAATATCCCTTTTGGCACAGAGACTTCTCCAGCACCATTCACTTGCACCAGTTTCCTCAGTTTCTAAGAACTAGAGCCATGTACACTGCTATTAACAACTCACTCTGGACTGAATTTGCTGCACTGGACCTGAATCCTGGCCTTGAACTCTTCCTGCAGGAAAAGCCTTTTTGAACTGCTCACTTCCCCTCATCCCCTCCACCTGGCTTCAATAAAGATGATTTCCCTCCCTCATTTGGATTATTGCCATTATTACCTCTAAAGACAATGGGAAAAAGAGGTGCCTAAAGGGAACTCAGCTGTCTTTCAGAACTTTCAACAATTCCATGGTTAATAGAGGTTACAGAGTTGCCTGATGGAGACAGGATTGCTTTCTAAATAAAGTCAGTATGGAAGTCAGAACTTGGGACTCACCAGCTGTTCCTCACAATGTCATAAATCCAGAAGGAATTCCTCACGTTCTCTTCCCGCTTCTCCTTGTCTTTACTGAGCCCTGACAAGACGTGGATTTCATTCAGTTCAGGATCAATGGTGGCCCTTTGAGTGAAACCTGTCATTGGAACTGAGAAAAGAAAATAAAAGTTACACTCTGGAAACAATGGAGGATGCAGGAGGGATCCAAACATCAGGCAAATGAGTTTCACTCCTCTTGCAATTCAGCAGATCACCACGCAGAGGCCAACTTCTTCCCTGTTAAAGCCAAATCCAATGAAAATTCTTTTTTTCTCTTCCTATCTCTGACTCTTGGAAGAAAAAAAAAAAACTTTCTGAGAGCTGCTGTTTCCTAGGAAAAGATATGGACAGAGCCATTTGGGAGATGACCAGCTCAGAAATGAGGATTAGCTGCCTAATATAGAGCTGAATGACCAGATGACCCTTACAAATATGAATGGAGTGATTTTGTTATTATCTCATCTGTAAAAGGAAGCATTGATTCCACAAAGCTTAATTGCAAAAGCTGGGAAACTCCAAAAAATTCAAGATGACCTCTCAATTCTGTAGCTCACAACCCTGCAGGACAAAGACATCAAAGAAGTTTTTTGTATTTTCTGAAGAGTTGTGGCATAATTACCAAACTATTCTCCTGTCCCACCTTCAGATTTAGAAATATGGTGAAATCCTACGGATTCCAATCGTTTTCACCATAATTCCCCGAAAAAAAAAGGTCAGCAAATTTGTTTGGCAGTCCTTTTTGTTTGTTGTGTAATTCCCCGTTTCCTGTTTCCCTAGGCAACCATCCTTCCAAAATGTATTTGTGAAGAGCACGTGATCTTTGTTTACAGATCCTGTTTGTCCCCTTTCTCTTTCTGGGTCAGTTTACAAAGGCTGGTAAAGGTTCCTGGCCTTTGGTCAAGATTTTGGCATGAAAAATTCTCAGAACTCTTGTATTTTGCAAATTCTTCCTTGCAATTAATTGAAGTGCCCCCACGGCTGAGAAAAGGAGCCCTATGTTAATAAAATATTTAATATTGCCATTGGGGAATACACAAAATGGTATTTTGGAAACCCATTCTGTAACTGGTTTCATTCTCATGCTTCACTCTTTTCATTTGTTAGGCCAGGAAAGCAATAAAGGAATTAAAAAAATTCTGAGTAGAATTTGGTTCTCTACAATTTTAGCCCCTACTGAAGAATTTAGCAACACCATAAAACCTAAGCATTTCTTTCAAAAAAATTTAAATGCTTAATTCTCATGTAAATTTAAATAGAAACTGGAATATATTTGGACAACTCATTGCCAGACTTTCTTTGACAAAATCCTTCCTTATGATTTTACAGGAGGAAGAGGCTTTGGAGCCCTCATCAGCATAAACCTGTCTAGTTTGGCCTCCAATTTTGCCACAACATTTTAAAGGAAAATAAGGTGGCTTTTTCATAAGAAAATGGGTGGTAGAAAAGAGAAAAAAAATAAGAGAATAACACTGACACAACAATGACTACACATCTTGTTTTATCTGCAAACCACAAAGAATTTTTAAATAAGGCAAATGAGGACTATGAAAGTCATCCCATAAGGAAATTGAGAACAGAAAGAAGACTATAGACTAAAAATTGCTAATTTTTTTAAAGTATCGTGCAATATGTTTGCTTGCATAGTCAGGGACTAAGTTGCTGACCCAAAAGGATTAAATTCAAGGCCTGCTTGAGACATTTCTGGCAGGAGAGCCATCTAAATTTGATCAGCAATGCTAATGCACATGGATAATGTCTTTGCAACCCTATCTGCTGCTTTGAACATTTGAGACCAAGCCGGGAATATTACAAAAAAAAAAAAAACCTGTGCAAATCTTTAGAGCACTAATACCTCATTGAAATGAAAATTATTATAATCATGAGGAACATAGCTGCTCTCTTACCATTGATACTCAAAGCATCTGAAACTTGTCTATGGAAGTCCCATCCCTCCTCCTGAAATGTTGTTAAATAAATTAATTTTGTATCTCGTTTATGCTCGATTTCCCGAAGCTGAAATTATTATTTAAATAATGAAGGAGGGAAAAGCTGCCAAAGTTCAGCGCTGGTGGTTTTTTCCTCTTGATTTTAAGAATAGAATTCATCTGCAGCAACTGCAATCAAACCAAGATTCAAGTCAAGTAATTTCAGGCTTCCCTCAGCTGTAAATCAATCTCTTCTTGAAACTGTTTGAAATGCAGAATGCCTAGAAAAGTATCAGAAATATAAATCCCCACATTTACTAAGGGCCGGAGACAAGGAGTAACTTACATAAACTCTGTGACCTATCTAAGCAACTGGGTAGAAAGTGTATTTAAGTAGTGCCTTAGGGAAGAAAGAGTTGACATCTGGTCTTTTGCAGAGGAGGACAAAATGAGAAAGTTGGATGCAGTGTCATTAAAAAAACCCCATAACACAATTTTGATAAACAAATCCCTGAAAATAAATAGACAGTGAGAGAAGATACTACACAGTAGGCAGGAAAAGCTGTGATGCTTTAAACCCAACAGAAATGTCAAATAGATGTTTTCCAAGGAAGTCTGATCGTTGCCAGAGCAAAAGGGCTCCATAAAAAACTCGGGACTGAAATACTTCCACTAGGGGGTAAGAGAGGTTCATCAGCTGCAAGTGCAGCAGACTGGCAGGAAATGTTGGACAGAATTCAAACGAGAATGGTTGGAGTATTAGAGAGGGACACGAGCTGGAAACATCGGAAAAATTCTTGTGACATTTAGGTAACAAAATGTACGCTGGGAAGGAAATATAATTGAGCATGGGCAACAAAACTGAACCTGTAAACATGGGTCTATAATAGTGACAATAATTGATTGCTTAGGATGTATCTTCTTAAATGTTAGGACTTGGGAGAAAAAAGTCAAATAACAAGGGGTGAGAACCAGAGCACTTCCAGATCTGTTATTTGCAATGTAGTAGATCCAAGGGGTGAATGAAGTGATAACAAAGGCTCCATGCAAGTTCCCTCACTTGTGCTTCTTCACAGAGATGCAAGATCAGTTTTCGAGCAAATCCTCACCAATTCCACACCTTTCAGGGCACCTCTTGGGTCAGCTTGGGCAGCCAGCTCCAAGGACAAAGCAGTGACTGAGGACTTAGCCCTGGGTGTTTTGAACACTGGGCTGTGGCTACATAGACCAGTGTTCAAAACACATGTATATAACTTGGCTCCTACGACAATACATCACTTATTGAAGAGGAAAAGCTGTAGAGAGAAATCACTGAACACCACACAATCCTAAAAAGTCTAGAAGATGATGAATGCTTTTCCTGTGCTACTGAATGCTTTCTTCCCCCTTAATCTCATTAACCAGTCTATGGTAGAAAGGCAGTAACTACCTAAAAATAAGAGGTCTGAATCCTTGCCCAGAAACTTAGTATTTTCATTCATTTTTATACAGTAAAAATTACAAGCTTGTGGCCTCAATATTTAAAAACAATATTCAGACACAGAGGCCTGGAGTTTGCAGCCAGTTCCATAAGCAAGCAATAATTCCTGAGCAAGCTCCGAGGAGATGCTGTGCAGCTCTGTACAGTGCAATTTCCATTTAAATACAACACACGGGAAAAGCTTTTCTCTGAAAGTGACACCTAATCATGGAACAGCCAGGTTCCCACTGCCACAGTCCCTGCTTACAGGAGTTTATGGGATCATAGTGATCATCTCAGCCAGCTGAACATTTTTTGGCTTGTGCGTGCAAACAGCTACAGTTGTTCAAGCACAACCTTGGCTCCTGCCAATATCGAAGCAATAAAACAGCTTTAACACAGAGACAGAGCTTGCAAAGCAGGAAATTTCAATTCATGGAATTCTAGGGTGGTTTGGGTTGGAAGGGACCTTAAAGATCATCCAGTGGCACCCCCTGCCATGGGTAGGGACACCTTCCACTACTCCAGGATGCTCCAACTCCCATCCAACCTGGCCTTGGACATTTCCAGGGATCCAGGGGTAGCCACAGCTTCTCTGGGCAACCTGAAGTCAAGTTTATGGTTACACAGATGTGGTTCTCATAGTACTGGACAGCATTTGGGAAACTAAATCTCATCTCTTACATTTGAGGGGATATTACAGCAAATTTTTCAACACACTTTGAAACAAAACAATGGCAAAACAATCCTATAAATTTATAGTCTACAGACCATGCCTGAAGGATTCATGAATGATAAATAAGGGAAGCAAGTTCACTGACAGGGTTTTAGTGCCACCTGAGTTATGAAACCCTGAGAACATGTGACTGTCAGTCCCACTGCAAGCGATTCACAAGTATCCTCCCTCCTTGCAATGCCTCGTGATTACAAAATTGGGAGAAAACTTCATCACATGGATTCTGCTGCTCACCAGAACCTGGCACCTCCCGGTGGATTAATTTTTAAAAAGTGGTAGGTGCAAATTATTCTAAGCCACTCCTTGTAGTTCCTATAAAGTGGAAGCAGCACCTCCCCCAGACTTTAATGGAGCAAGTCGTGGTGAGTGATAGCACCAGGCCAGCTGTTGACACAGCAAGATAATGATTATCCCCTTGGATTTTTCCTGATGAGACTGCATGTGGCAGTCTGCCAAGAAGCAGCTAAGGAGACCATCTGAACAGTTTGGTTGTCATATTGACAAAGCAACAATCCAATGTCCAATGCTCGGGTGTCTCTGAGATTTTGGAAAAAAAACAATCAGTCAGTAAATCTGAATGGAATTCTGAGCTATGGCAGCTGTGCAAGGCATCTCTAGGATCTGGTGACTGCCTCTGCCCCTCCTCACCTTCACAGGCAGAGGAAAGGATTTGGGGATTAATTCTGAGAAGCACCCCACAAGATGGAAAGTACATAAGGTCCCTCACAAAACAAAATGCTTCCATGGCAAGGGATGTGCTGGCCACAAACCTCACCTGAACACAGGCACAACATGCCAGGTGTCACTAAGAGCTGATGAAAATCACACACTGAGGCTGCCTGTCTGAGCTGGATCCCAGCCATGCTGAGCCAGCTGTACTATCTATTTTGATGCATGTTTTACTGACTTTGCCTTGTTTCCTGGGCTGGGCTGTGTCGCCTCTGTCCGTGGTACTTAACCATGAAATTCCCCATCCGTCAGTTGTGTATGTGAAGTGAGCACCAGCCCAACAAGAGACCTGGGAGCTTCCCTGGTAGCTTAGAAACTAGGCTTAGCTTTAAAATGTGTAGGCTGCCCTTAAGAACCACTTCACCATTACAATGAACTACAAGAACTTTTAAGGCTTGCTCACATTTGGCTTTGGAAGTTACTTGATGCCAAGGGACATAAGATGCTCTGCACATCCTCTTGCAGAAGGAATTCTCCCTCTGAGCAGGAGCTCTGACACACCACCTGAGTCAGGGCCAGAGGGGATTATCACAGAAACCTCAACCACAAACGTTACCATGAGCTCCCTCAGAGCTGAAATGACTGTGCACAATTAGTCATGGGACTGAGGGACTCAGCAAAGCTCCCAGTCCAGCCCTTAGGGACACCTGGGACTGGTGGCATCTCCACACCACCTGTACGCTTCAGATATACACAATTTTTGTTTCCTGGGGGGGGTTATGTTGTTGAGTGTTGTTTATGTGCTTTTTAAAGCATTAAAATATAAAACTGCTCTAAAAGTGTGTCCATCAACATAAGCATTTCTCTCTTCTCCAAACACTCTCTATTCAATGGTACTAAAACACCTCTAATTTGCACCTCTGTTGTCTTCCTTCACATCCAAGACATCACCACAGGTGCACGTCTAAATTTGTTAAAATTATGTATTTTACTTCAAATTAAGAAAATTTAAGTGATACTTATCACCCATCATTCCCAAACACATCAGCCATCCAAGGAGCTGGTCATAGGATCAACATCAGAGGCACAAACAAAAGCAAAGAAACGCTGAACAGCACAAATATCTCGGAAGATGAAAGCAGCAAAACCAACATATCATTACCATGGTTTTATAGCACTGCAACAACTCTGTGTTATGATAATCCGTATTATCCATTTCACTACTTTTTAAAAAAAAAATTCCCTACTCCACGAGATATTTAAACAAATGCACAATTAAGTTCTTTTAGAAAGGGTAAAAATCAAAATAGCTCAACTAAGAATAGAACTGAATGCCACATGCGAGCCAGGAACAAAATGTAATCATGGGACTTTATAGGAACATCTAGGTCAGGCATCCTCAACTTGACTCATCACGCTGAGCAGCTTAAAACTTCACAGCGACCAGGCAGGCAATCACTTTGTTCAGACAGATCAAAATGGTGTATCACTACCTAACAAGAGCACAATAAAGACTTGCTTTTTTGGGGTGAAAATAGTGCTGTCAACATTTGCTGTCTGAATGTAATAAGCATTTTGTTCTCTTCCTGTTAAAATGCAAATTATCTCAGTGTTTTCTTTCAAAAGCAATGGAAACGTTCAAATCTCTTTGTTTACTTTCCACACACAGGAGAACAGTAAACCAAAAAAATCTACTTGTGAATTATTTCCAGTGAGTCATTTTCTTATTAAAAAAAACCCAACAAAATCTTCTATTCATCACTTCAGGGCCTGTGGGAATGGGGAGAAGGGCTAAAAATTTACCTCATTTCTCATTTACTTTACTAAACACTGAAGTTCATGTATGAAAAGCAGAGCTCAGCGTCCTGACAAACTCAGTATCTTTAAACCTGAAGTACACAAAGGTGTCAGCTTAAAGCCACATATTTTCAAGATTCAGGCTATGAAGACATGCAGCTTGAAAAGATCAAAATGGCAGAATGTTACTAATTTCCTGGAGAAAAAAAAAATCTATTCTTTAAAAGCTCTAAGGACAACAAAGGGAGCGTGGGTGTGTACAGAGCAGCATCAGGCAACACGCACCTGAATAAAGGAGACTGTCAACAATATGAGCTGGTTCTTTCTTGGAAGCACTTGAGTAAATAAATGACTCCAGAGAATTAGAGTTTGGGTACTTTTCTCCCTTACTGGCATAACTAAATTAATGAGTAAACAATAACTCATCACCACCAATAATTTACTTCAGAATTTCAGTGAAATTACTAAAAGTTAAGCCTGATCAAAAGAAGGAGGGCAGCCTAAATTCAAGATTAATTACCTTCCTGGGGTTTTTAGTAACTGGAAGAAGAGAAGGTTGGGACTGAACATACAAAACATGAGAAATACTCATAACTTCTCTCCCATAGTGGTACACAGTGCAACTCAAATTTCAAATTCTGACTGGCAGGATGAAGATCAGGGTATTTGTAACAGGCAAATGATGTGCTTATACATGCAGAAAGGCTTTTTGGGAAGAAAAGAACATTTTTCTCTGTCATTTGAGGGAAAAAGGCATGAAATCAGTTCTTCATGGTTATGCTACAGGCCTTCTGGGTGTTTTTAAAGACCTCTGTCATACAGAACTACACACAGGATATGTAGCTCCAGTGCTACGCTTCTGTTCTATCACACAGAACTGAAGCACTGCTCCCTTCTCTTCCTTTTTTTTTACCCTTTTCTCATATTTATTACAAATATAACAGGACAACAGCTTGGTCTCATCTTCCTGATGAAAATAACTTCAGTCCCTCTACTCCAATTCTCTGCCTCTGAGCACCCTACCTGCCTTTCTGGACATTATCTTATGGTAATTTACACTTAGTGAAAACCAGAAAAATAAGAATTTACTTTCTCCTTTCCAGGCTTAAAGATTTTTTTTCCAGTTTTTTTTTTTTTTGTCTTTGCTAGAGTTTCCAGAAGAGGTATTTGTTCTTATTTTGCTGGTTTTTTTTTTTTCTTTTGAGGTGCTGTGTGGTTTCATGCATCAATTATTTGTATTGTGCTCAAGATGGAGAGTGTCAAATGACAGAAAGAACAGAAGAGCTGGCAGAAGTTTAACCTGTACAGTGGAGTTCACCTGGGTATGGAGGGTTAGTTAAGGATGCCAACTCGATCCCACAGGTTGAACCTGGCCTTTCACCTCCATATTTCTCCTTTTACAATATTTCATCTTTCACAGTATATTTCTCATTTGTACCAAGGGAATGAAATGATTATGCAGTTATCCTCTTACCCATCCCTGAATCCTTCTTCGTGCCATCTGAGATAATGTCCACGTGGTCACTGTCCACATCATAACTGAAGAAGTCGTTCAAGTAAGTCTTTGATCTCTGGCCACCAAACACATATAAGCAGCGATTTTTCTGGAAAAGGGGAGGAAAAAGAAATCTTTGTGAGTTCAAGACAGTATGTTGGTCAACTGTGATCATTAACAGCAATATTTATCACAGAATCATAAGTGGTTTGGGTTGGAAAGGACATTAAAGCCCATCCAGTTCCAATCCCCTTCCACTATTCCAGGTTGCTCCAAGTCCCATCCAACCTGGCCTGGAACACTTCCAGGGATGCAGGGGCAGCCATTAATGAATCAAAGAGGAACAGAGATGTCTCTTCTAAGTTTAACATCATTGTGCTCAGGTAACTGATGCAGCCCTGCCTCATCCAGCTTTGACTTCAGCACATTGAAGCAGCAGCTCATCTTTCAAGTTTATTATTAAAGAATTACCAGGCTCTGTCTCTAAAGTCCATCATAAAATCACTGTTAAAAACACAACAGGAACAAAAGATAGACTATAGGAGAAACCATCCAAGTACCAGCACATTACTAAATTCAGTACAGGCAAATGGCAAGGGGCAAGCCAAGAATAACAGGTTTATTGCTTCTTTCAAGTCTGCCAAGTGGAAAGTCCATAAGAGGCAGATTATTTTTCTTTCAAATGGTTGAGAAAACAGAAAAGGACTTAAACTTCCATGACCTGTGCTTACAGAAACCAGTACTCTTACATTTACCATGGACTCCTATTTGAAAGATCCTCCAGTTCTTGTACAGAATTTTATGGGGCAATATGGTTTTCCACCAGATTTTAAAAAACCATTCAAAACAAAAATAAAATTGAAAGCTCAGAAAGCCCAGTATTCACTGTAAAAATTCTGATCTTTCACTTCAAAGGGCAAGAGAAATAAAATCAGCAATTTCTTCAAATTGGTGGGTTTGAGTTGATAGTATCAGTAAATATTTAAATGTCACAACATTAATTTTAATTCTCTTTAGTACTCTTAAATAGACATGTGGTTGATTAACACAACTGGAAACATATACCCAACATATAGTAAAATGCTATATGCACCTTTCCCCCATCCTTCTGCTTCTCCAGGAGGCTCTGGATGAAGTGTCCATAATCCCAGCTGTTTACAGCTGTTTGCAGCTGCTCAGGACTACAAAGAGCAGCTGATGCTCCAGCACCAATGGCTCTGAGGCCTGTGCAACTCAATGCACACCCATTAAGTCCCATTCCAGTAACAACACCAGTTTAGGAGCTTCTAAATTGCTCTTCTATCTTACAAAGAATACATTTTTAGGTCAAAATGAACCACAGCCTTTGTTTCTATTTGCTATTATTATATTAAAATCAACTCTTTTAAATTCACCTTGATTTCTACTTGAAATTTTATTCAGTTGGAGACATGAAAGCTCTGAAACTTGAATTAGCACCTCCTGCACTTACCAAAGCAGCATCAGAATGCCAGCAAACATTGAATTAACTGAGACAACACATCACTCAGGAGATTAAAGAGGTCAAAATTTGCAAGAAAAACCAAAACCAGATGTTCTTCTTAAAGTCAGACATGATAAATCAAAGCAGGGTGTGGATACTTACAGAATGGAACAACATGCAGTGTCCTATCCGGGACTGGATATCCTCGGGTCCGGCGTTGCAGGAATCCTCCCTCAGAAGTTTCCACGTCTGGCACTGGCAGTCAAAAGCAAACAAGCCACTGAACTGGGGCTCACTGGCTCTGCTGTCGTCCACACTGCCATTGCAGGTCAGGATTCGGCCCCCAAAGGTGTAGATCATGTGTTTTTCAGAATCCATGCACATCTGCAAGAAGCAGGGAAGCAGTTTTAAGCAGGTAAGACCTGAACACTCCAAGATCTAACATTAAACACCCCTCTCCTGCAAGCAATGCCTACTAAGCTAAGACAGTGCTCTGCACATCTGAGCCTCCAACAAAAAGGACACACATCTTCATGGTTGTCAAGTCTTAATCTCATAGAAGAAATTTAAAACACAAGTCTAGTTTCTATATACTATTCAATGTGCAAAAGAAAAGACTAAATCTACCCTTCATCACCTAAAAAACCTGCTGATTTCAGGGAAAAGTAGTTGAGAGTCTTTTACAAGGATTCACAGGGTTCTTTTCCATAGATGCCACAGAAAAGATCCATGTCCTTTATAGCCAGAGTTAACAGAGTATCACCTTTGGCAATGGCAGTGCAAGGGAGAAATTCAAAATCACTGCTAATTCACTGCCCACCAATCACCTGATGCAAAAATCAGTCTGTGATTTGTTATTGAGATTCCACCATATTTACTGTTACCCCCATTACTGGAACACAAAGTGGGGGCTTAACCCAGCCAAAGATTCCTCCTGGGACTGCAGAAACCTGTTTAATCTCCAAACTTGAACTGAGGTTATGAGAAGCACCCATGAGAAGCACTGCAGCACAAATCAAACCAAACCCCCTGACTCCAGGTGATGTTTTCAGACAAAGCGCAAAGCAGAGGGTTACAAAATACCAGAGAGGGGGGGAAAAAAGCAAACCAACAAACAGACAAGATTACAGTAAGATAGAGATGCTACTCAGCAAAGCCTACACAAAACACTTCTAGTGCAGCACATTCATGAAGGTTAAATAAAAACTGCCATTGCAGTAGGTGCTGAGGGAGAGAAGAGGAAGAGCTGCAGACTGACAGAAGTCAGTGAAGCCCTTCTTCCCTGAGAGACAGAACAGGGGAAAAAAGGAATCATTTCAAGAGGCAAGCAAGGTACCCAGAGTAGCTTTGCCAGCTGACAATTTCCTTGTGCCTCTACCCCAACACCTGGGAGACTGGCACTGGTTATTAATAGAACAGAAAGACTGATTGGCTTCTGTTCTGCAGACATGGCGTATCTTTAATTTTCGGTGTCAGCAGAAAGGCACATTGTGCTGGCAAACAACAGCTTTGGTTACAAAACAGCCAGTACCAATAAAAGCTGATCTTGGGCTGCTTTAAAAATGAGTCCTGATGTGCTGTTTCTTGGCGATGCTTCATAAAAAAAAAATCAATTGAGAACAAAATACCTTTTTCGAGTAGACAAAAGCCACTGAACACGACATAAGTAAAGAAGTTTGCAATTTGAACACGTGGACAGATGTGACTTTTTAAAGGATTAGTGGCCATTCCTCTAAGGTGTTTTAAGCTCTATAAAGAAAGCAAATTCTACAGTTTTTAAAGGTAACCAATTTGGAAAGGATCCTGCTCCTGTGTTGGCCTCAGTCCAGCAGCTTGCTTGGAGTATTCTTCCAAAGGTACCATACACAGCTTCAAAAATTGCTCCCCAAGGCCCTCCAGGCAAGGCATATCTGCAAACCTAGCTCAAGGAGACTGATTAAAACCAGATGAACTGTGCTTTGGGCTTTAATAAAACGTGTCTTAATAAAATGCATTTGTTTGCAAAGGTTTTTATGATTCTTCTGACTCGGTTTGATTAGAGCACCAGCAGCCAGTGGCGTTGAGCAGCACTGCTATTAGGATTTAATTGAGTGCAGATCACACCCTCTTCATCCCTGCTCTGTTACCTGCTACAGCACCTCGAAATCACAGAGACTACAATCAAAACTGGCTTTTAAACACTGAGAACCTGCAGCAGGAGGATGAGTGTATTGAAACAGGATGAGTCCCACGGCAGGGAGAAATGATGAGGAGGACTCCATCTTATCAGAAGGCTAATTAATTACTTTATTATACTATATTAGTCTATATTATATTGCATTGTATTACATTACATCTAAACTGTATGTGCCAAGCACTCAACTCTGCACACACTGCACAGAATCTCAGCTGACACTCCTGACACACACACACACACCTGGCCCTGATAGGCCAAGGAAACAAAACACCATCGCTGTGGGTAAACAATCTCCACATTGCATCCTACGTTTGCAAAAACACAGGCACAGCAAATGGGATAAGAATCTTCTTGGGAAGAATTGTGCCTTGCTTTTCTCTGTGAAGAGAAATGTGGGGCTACATACTTGGCCCTGACAGGCCAAGGAAACAGAACACCATCACTTTGGGTAAATAATCTCCATATTGCATTCTAATTTTACACAAACACGGGCACAGCAAATGACAAGAATTGTTTTTCCTTTCTCTGATGTTCAGAGAATGTGAAACCCAGAAATATTCTTGGGAAGAATTGTGCCTTGCTTTTCTCTGTGAAGAGAAATGTGGTGACATGAGTGTGGCTGACCTGATGATCAAACACCAGCTTGGGGCCTCCATCTGCTGCAGTGTCCTCGCTCAGCAGCATCCAGGTGTTGGTGTCGATGTCGTAGCGGTAGAAGTCACTCTTCAGGGACTTGCTGTTCCTCACAGAGGAATCCAGGTACCGCCCCAGGGTGTAGATCTGCCTTCGCTGGATGTCAATGCACATCTTGTGACAGGACCTGGCACTGGGACCACTCTGAGAAAGCCAAGAACCACAAAAATGAACAGAGTAATGGATTTAATACTGCTTCAGGTAGGTCACTAAGGGGCAATAAGTATTAGCAGCAGCTAGAAATCCTTGGGGAATTCAGGAAAATCTGCTTGTAATCAAATACGTGATAAATATATACTAACTACAAGAACACATCCCATAACTTCTGTCCTTTAGAAAGACACCAGCAAAAAACCTTAATGCATTTGTCACAACAAACTTATGATTTGAACCTTTTTTGTCAGATTCCTTAGAAAACAGACAGTTTCACCACAAAAATGAACAGAGTAACGGATTTAATATTGCTTCAGATAAGTTGCTACGGGAAATTAAATATTAGCAGCAGCTAGAAATCCTTGGAGAATTCAAGAAAATCTGCTTGTAATCAAGTACAGGATTAATATATAACTAACTACAAGAGCACATCCCTTAACTTCTGTCCTTTAGAACGACACCAGCAAAAAACCTTAATGCATTTGTCACAACAAACTTATGATTTGAACCTTTTCTGTCAGATTCCTTAGAAAACAGACAGTTTCTCCCAGAAGTGATTCTCAGAGGCGTGTGAAAACTACTTGATCTTTTAAAATAACAGAAGTCGATGCACATGAGAGGCAAATTAAGATGTCACAGCCTATAAATAACTACACAGGAAGAAGATTAAGAAGTGCTCTATTACAAGAGCCTCTGTTTTATTAATAGGCTGTTTTCTAACAGATCATAAGCAGACACTCCCCCAAGCAATCATATCCCATAATGGCTCTGGGAAGGTAACAAAAGCACTCCCTGTCCTTCACAAATAGATATGGCCCTCCCAGACTCCAGCTGAAAGAAAGTTTCCCACGGTAAGCAAAACTGCCCTGAGTGATGATCTTCAAGAGAAACACACAGAGTGCCCCATGTCAATTTATTATGGGTTTAATCCATCCAGGAGTGCTCAAGTTAAATCATGGAGTAATTTATTTAATGACATTATGATGATGATTATGCAGGCCTGGGTAGTTTCCTTTCTGCATCCCAAATCTCTTTTTAAGGGCCTTCATGTGCTTCTTCTTGAAGCATGAGAGTGATGTTGTGGTACACCAAAACATTAGAAATCAAGGTTTGCAAAGCCTTATGTGCAAAATACCAGATGAAAAACATCACATCAAGAGTATAGATCAATTCTGTAGTTTATTTTGACACAGTTGGGTGCCAGGACACAAAGAATGGCTTCCCACTGACAGAGGGCAGGTTTAAATTAGATATGGGGAAGAAATTCTTCCCTGTGAGAGTGGTGAGGCCTTGGCACAGGTTGCTCAGAGAAGCTGTGGCTGAGCCTGCATCCCTGGAAGTGTCCAAGGCCAGGCTGGACAGGACCTGCAGCAACCTGGGATTGTGGAAGGTGTCCCTGCCATGGCCGGGCAATGGAATGGGATGATCTTTAAGGTCTCTTCCAACCCGAACCACTCTGAGATTCTATACAAAAAAATCTATTCAAAATCATTGAAAAGTAAAGGTTAGGCAAGTAGGCAAGGATATAGCAAATCTTTAAAATCATTATTGAAGACTTATAGTTAAAGAAGTGTAGCCATATCACACCAAATAATCGGCACAACAGTTGCTCTGTGTACTACCTGATGTGGAATGTCTTTATGAAAAAATCTTCATAACTGTACCCTTTCACTTAAATTCTATTGAAATTTAAAGTACACTAATGGAATGCACATCACCAAATTGGATAAAACAAGAAAGGAAGCATTACATCTTTGATGTCAAAAGCCTTTACTATTCATGTTACAGAATTCAATTTCTTGATTAAGCAATGGTTCCAGGAAACTCTTTACAGTAACTCAAAAGACCATGTGAAGAGGTGAACTGAATTGTTCATATTTTGTAAATATGAAGCATTATGTCGGCAATGATTACAGCTTTGAGGATTAGTTACTTCATGGTAATTAGGATAATTTTATTTTCTGAAAATAAAAGTACTGATAGCAGTGAAATATTAGCATAAAATCCTGAAATGCAAAGGCTCATTGATTGCCTTTGGACACAGAAGGCAACAACACAATTCTCTGTTCCTAGAAAATACAAGAACAGCATCTTGCAGAGGAGCCTGTTCCAAACCCATGGGGGAGTTCCTTTGCATGAGAAGCACCAATCTGTGCACTCACAAAGGCAGCCCCTGCTTCACAAATAAATCACCCCAGCGTGCAAAGTCCATCCCAAGCCATGGAGCTGGGACCCTGAGGGATATGGCACCACTCCCCTGCCCATGAGCACCTACTTTCCTTGGCACAGCTGCCCTGTGGGTGAGATGTGAGGATTCACCTGTGCCTTCTGACCCTCCCCTCTGGCAGGTCACTGCAGTTTCTTAATGGAATTGGACAATTTAGGAATCTTTCCCCCACTCTCTCACCTCTATGTGGACTAAATTAAATCCTCCCAAACTTGTTCAAAAAATGTCTTTGGCACTTTCAGGAGTAAATCTCCAATTCAGCAATTTCCAGATCTGCCTTGCTATGAAAAGCTACACCATCAACCAAAATTTGTCTGAGCACAGACACAAAGCTGAGACACTTCATAACTCAATACCCATTTCAAGGCAATGGCAGCAAAACCACAGTTGCTACACTAAATAAGCAACATACAGATTTCCTAAGACTATTTTAAAATGAGGAAAGAATTTAGGAAAAATACCTTTTTTTCTTTAATTACATCCTAGCCACATCTCACACAGTAAAAATCTGCTTTCTTAAAGAGCTCTTTAAGGTTAACATTTCATCTCTACAGACACAGAATCTTCATTACCTCAAGTTCATGCAAGAACTTCAGCTCTACCAAACTGCAGAGCCTGCCATAGCATGAGCTATCTCTTGTAATACAGGAAACTTCATCCAATTTGAAACCTCTTCTCCAAGAAGACTGGAGTTCTGCCTGCACACCACTCACAAGATCACAAGGAACCTGCCAAAGTTTCCTCCTTAGCCTACATGTTTACCAAAATGAGTAAATAACTCCATTAACAGTGATACATGCTGGCTTGACATTTAAGGCAGAAAAGGGGAAAAGTCCAAATCTGTGTTCACTTCTGAGTTCAGCTTGACCATGGCAGCCCTTGTAACTCATATGTACTTCAAAGAGGGACACAAAGTCCATTTACAAAGACACTACAAAAGAGTAAAATGCTTCAAGGCACATGTGATGAATCAAGTGCCCGCGGGTGGCTGTGAGTGTTCATCCAAAGCTGTGTGCTCCATGTGGTTACAAGAGCAGCCTGCTGTTCACACGAGGAACACTCTGCCACAGCTTGCCATGGACACAGCAATCCAGTAAATTCAAACAGCAAAGTTTGTTGACTCCACAAGTGTTCAAAGAATCTGACCCTTTAAAAGCAATAAGTGAGAAAAACTGATCATGACAGAGATGACTCTCTAACCCAAGGGTGAGGAGATCAAGCATGGCTAGAGGGCAAAAGAGCAACCTTTTATCCCCCTGCCAGGATGTAGGCTGATCATGATCCATTAATTAATGTCCCAGGCTGAGTGGATCTGACTAGAGATCTCTATGCCCTTCTTCAAATCTAGGCCTTATCACCAAGTCACAGTTTTGACAAGTTGCTTCTGTGACTGTCTGAACTCATAACAAACCTGTGCAAAACTCCTCATCTCTGGAAGTGTTCAAGGCCAGTGGATGAGGCCCTCAGCAGCCTGGCCTAGTGGAAGGTGTCCTTGCCCATGGCAGAGGGGTGGAACTAGAGGGTCTTTAAGGTCCATCCCAACCTAAACCATTCTGTGATTTTATAATTAAGTACTTTACTTTAGATCTGGTTTCTTCTAAGTTGTTATACATGGAATCCACATTTTTGCAGATGAAGCTTCACAACCTGATTGACTGAGGTAGTAGAGGTGTCACTTCCCAAAGAGAGCCCATCTTCTATAAGACTCTGGAAGTCATGTCCAGCAACAGCACCCAAACGACCTGAACAAACACTGCCTCTGGGCACTCCTTCCATTCTCATCAGAAAGCTCCTGGCACACACACTGCAGAAACCACACGTGAAAGGGGCTTGTGACTGGGCTAAGTCCTTATTCAGATGGCAATAAGTGTGTCAGGCTGCTTTGGCCAGTGCCTCAGCTGCTGCCAAGGCTGTGATGGCAAGAGGAAAGCATTAGCATATCACATTTCTAACCTACAGGACACCAAACAATACCAAAAACTACTAAGCACAGGCACTGCTGGGCTTGTGTGGGACTCAATGAGTGCCCACACAGAGCCAGGACTGACCTGAACAAAGTGGCTCTGTGCCACCCAGCCCCACCATACAATCAGCACAGCACAATAACAGCTAAAACAGATTAAACAACATGTGCAGGGTCCTGCTTGGAAGTGCTACAAAATACCAAGCTTTATGCCCAGCTCCAAGGCTCTTCTTTAAACAGGTTGGTGTGGATGTAACTCCTCTGGTCTCTACAGCACAGATAAACACCCTGGTGAGGGTGGGATGGTGGGGAAAGGAAGAGAGGCTGGATGGCCAGGAGCACTCAAGAAAGGCTTTCAATCCTTTAAGCACCCAGGGCCAAATAGGATTTTTAGGTTTCGTCAGTGCTACACGAAATTCAATTGTGCAATGCCAAGTGAATACACAGTATACTTTATGAAAAGCCTTCTCAACATGCTAAGCCACTTTATAAAATCTAATTAGAGCTTTCTTCATTTAACTTGCAAATGCTGAAAGCAATTATCCCACTTAAGGACTAACTTACAAAACGTTTTCAAAAAGCAACACAACAGCACCGAGAGACAACACCGCCTCCTTAGAATAATTGATTTGTTCCTATACAGGGGAGAAAGGATTGGGACTCAACTCCTTAGGGTAGGGTCTGCTCAAATCACTATTTATGCCAGAATCAGCAGGCATCATCTTAGCAACAGCATCCTGGAATGCTACATTAAGGCACAAACATGATAGCTTTCATTTTTTTGTTTGTTTTTAAATAAATGTCCTATGAACCTCCTTTAATGAGAACATGACCGCAGGAAGCCAGTTCCACTGCCCATCCCAAACAAAAACTGGGGGAGCTTGGCTTCTTCTGGTTATCATAACCTTTTGCAAATAAAGGGGTTTCAGTTGCAAGAAAAATCTGTTTTATTCAGACCAATCCAGATGAAAAACCTCAGGAGCAAGCCTGGATCCTGTTCAAGAGTCAGGGAAATAAAAACAAAGAACAGCTGACTAATTCTCCGTTCTTGGTCCTGTAAAAGACTGAGTGGAATGTGAACACTGCCTCCAGTATGAAGTTCAAAAATAAGCGTCATGAGGTAAATGCTCTTGTCCTAAAGCAAACTAGGACGAGGACATAAAAAGACACAAACAACCTACTTTGTTTCCAGTCCTGAGAGCAGCCTGTCAGGCAACAAATAGTCCCTCCTGCCTACACACAACTGCAGAGATTAATTGCTCTCATTTCCCAGTTTTGGACTATAATTCATTTCCTCCTCCACACCCCCCCAATAAAAAAAAAAGGGGGGAAAGTTCTCCACAAACTTGAAAACGAAAGGAAATGCATATTATTCCTGGCATTAATTCAAGTCCATGTGCTTTAAGATTAGAGCTTGTTAGTGCTTTATCAATGCCAGTCTACAGCTAATGCGCTCCCAAAATGTTTAATCTGAGCCACAGCAAAGATTTGCTTTGCTCTAGATGAGCACTAAATTCAGCAAGAGAAACAACTGCAGCCATACAACAAAATAAAACCTTTTCATCCCATACAGGTTACTCACAGGAGTTTATCATAACCTAAAGGTGCCAGAAACATAAGAAAATAATTTCATCTATTCTTTTTTTATGGTAGCATGGAGGATTTTTATGGTCCCTCAACACAAAACAGGAGCTGGGGACTGATGTATCATTCCTATCACCCATGAAATCACTGATGATTCAGGAGCACCAAACCACCAGAGGGAGGGTCCTGAACATCCAGTCACACAGCAGGAGCATCACAACTGTGCTGAAGGCCAGAGTAGCCCAGCACAGGCACATGGCAGGGGATCAGAGCCCCCTGTAAGGGTTTCTGCAGTGTAAAAGCCCCTCCCTCAAACAGCACATCCCAGCTTCTTACTCTGTATGATGGCAGAAATCAGTGCCACCAATGTCATTTGATGTCCAAGACTAGACAGTTCCAACACTAGAAGTAAAAACCTCTGCATGTCACACAGGGTAGATGCAGCAAAGCACTGAACGCTTCCAGGACCATAAGATGGGAGTTTACCTCCAAAAAATGGTTTCTGGATACTCTATGTTCACTCCATTCTTTAAATTATTCTGCAAATAATCCCTGGAAGTGTCCAAGGCCAGGTTGGATGGAGTCTGGAGCAACCTGGGATAGTGGAAGGTGTCCATGGCAGGGGTCTGGGGCTAGATGATCTCTAAGGTCCCTTCCAACCTTTAACACTCCATGATTCTTGCCGCTATTTATAAAAGTAACAGATATTCCAACTTAATTTTAAGGCTGCTCTACCAGTTATAAAGAATATTTCGGAGAACATGCATGTTCATCAGCCACAGAATGGTTTGGGTTGGAAGGGACCTTAAAGCTCATCCAGTCCCACTCCCCTGCCTGCCACTATCCCAGGTTGCTCCAAGCCCCTGGGACTGGACAATTCCAGAGACAGGGCAGCCACAGCTTCTCTAGAAAACTGTTACATATAAATCAAATATGTTCTGCCAAAAAATATTTTGGGAAGCCTAAGAAATAGACCAGAATGCATCTAAGAGTCATCATCCTGAAAACTCCTCAGGATCAGTACTGGAAAGCCATGAATTTACACAATTTTGCACACAAGAGAGTTAAATGCCTTATGATAAATATTAGGTTTGGATATTAAAAAGTTATAATTAACTGTTAATAAGTCCAGGCACAGCCAAGACAGGAAGACACCCTTGGTCAGGCAGTTGACACAGAATCTGAGCTATGGCTAATCTGCTTACTGGTGCCCTCCTACAGCGATGCCACGGGATAGATTTACCAGCAAAGTCCTTTCTGGGCATCTGACTCAGACATGATGGAGCAGATTAAAGTCAGAAGCAGCTTTTAGCACACAGTTTTGTGTGCACATCTCTTCAAGGTGGGAAAACAATAAAATTTAATAGGATGAAGCTTTCTTTTTTCCCCTTCCTAAAAGCACACTCACATTTAGGACAGTCCTAATTTCCCACTGTTGATGCTGCACGGCCTTGAGCTGAGCCTGCCACAAAGAGACTTTCCCTGCTTAAATTAGAATTAAAAAAATAAATGGCCTGATGTTCTATTTTTGAAAGACGGTTCAATGAGCTTATAAGTCAAATGATCAGGCTCAGAGATCATACAACACAATCCTTATGACAGCAGTGGGCTGGATTTGATGACCCTTGACAGCCCAAGCCCTCCAGTCTGACACGAACTTGACTCCAAGTCTTTGCTCCATCCTCCAGGGATCAGCACAGGTTTATCACAGCACAGACTCATGCAGCCCATGAGGATTGCTATGAAAACAAATAGATAATGCTCTATTCTCATGAAATTAATATTTATTAGCCTCCCTGCCACCTGCTTGTAGAAATAACTAAATTGAGAGTATTTTCATAAAGGAATGAATTAATACACAATCTTCTGGCTTCTGATGTGCCCTGATCAAGGAACCTCTAAAGACCAAGTGTGTCCTCACAGCTGAACTTTACAAAGCACCAACACTGTGCTTTGACAGCTGTGCTGCCTGAGTTTTCCTACAGTGCAGGAACAGCTTTGGCAGCCACTGCCAGAGGAATTGCCAGTGCAGGAGTCACATTCCTGGATCTCCTGAGCTCTCACACCAAGGTATCCTCAAGGCCTTCCAGCAATGCCTAACACCATGGATCTTATGCTGCAGAAAAACATCTTAAAAGCCAGTGGGAAGGGTGAAAAGCTCCCACATCTTCAAGCATTCAAATAGTGGGAAATAATTTGTGGCCACTCAGTATTTAAAAATGGGGTTCTAAAAAAAAATGAAGGGGGACTTTTTATACAGGCAGATAGTGACAGGACAAGGTGGAACAATTTTAAACTGAAAGAGAAGACATTTAGATCAGCTGTTAGAAGGAAATTCTCTGCTTAGGAGGGTGGGGAGGTCCTGGCACAGGGTGCCCAGAGAAGCTGTGGCTGCCCCTGGATCCCTGGAAGTGCTCAAGGCCAGGTTGGATGGGGCTTGGAGCAACCTGGGATAGTGGAAGGCATCCCAGTGCATGGCAGGGGGTGGAATGAGTTGATCTTTCCACCCTTCCAACCCAAACTACTCTGTAATTCTTTAATTTATTTGAAGAAGGTTGCAGGAATGTGTATGAAGGTCTTGTGCAGGCTTTAGTTTACAGTCAAAAATAAAAGTCATCCAACCTTTGTGATTCAGCTTACAAATGCAAACAAGAGAAGTACTGAAGGAATACCCCAGTACATGGCGACCTTGCAGCAAAAGGACATCAGTTCTGTGCTATTTCTAACAAAAGGCACAATTCACCTGCAAACAAAGCACTGCTCACACTGCTGAAACGTAAAAAAAGTTTCAACTTCTTAAATTTTACCAAGTAAATTGTCAGTTTGTTCCACATCCAGAACTCAGCTTTGCTTTCAGCAATGCTGGTGAAATGTAACAGACAAGCCACCAGAGAACCAGAGCTTTCACCAGCTCTGAGATGGGCCCTCAGGACCACGTCCCTCGTGTGCCGAATTTAACTAACCCCATTAACAATTGCAGGATGTTGAATGAGGTCATTTTTGCATGCATCACAAGTTCACTCTGTCCTCTCATTACCAGTAACAATGGCCAGCGAAGGTCCAGCCAAGAGAGATTTTTCCATAGACACAAACTACTCTGCTGAGCTACAGCCTCACTTGCAGACCAGAAGCCTGAAAAAATTTAACTGGTTACTTATAAACTGTTTAGCCACAAAAGGTTACAAGCAAAGCTACACTTTTGGAAGTTTGTTTTTTTTTTTTTTGTAATTAATTGTCCTTGAGATGCTGGTGATAGACAAACATGATATTCTAAGTCTAAATCCCTTGACAGCCACAGGCTCTCAGATGTTTCTGAGAAAGTGGAGACAGTTTTGAGCTGTGACAAAAGAGTAGTTTGCACCTGAAGGTGTTGGCAAGTTGGCTGTTTAATTTCCTAGAGCCCAGTATCAGTAACATTTCCATCACATGCAAGCCCTGAAAAATTCAAGGATTAAGTCCTATTAAACACACTAAGCTCTTTCAGATAGATCTGAATTCAACACATCATTGCACCAGCCACTGTGCCAATAACTTCTCTTGAGACAATCCAGAAAGCTCAATTCCCAATTACCTCCAAAACCCAGTTGCTGAAATACCACAGCAGCAAGGTCCACAAAAACTTACTACATTTTCAAGCACGTAATTATCCAGACAATTTAGCTACAGATTTGCCTGTGATACTACTTGAGACTGCTTCCCCTATGTTACCACCTTGGGATAACTGATATTTCTTTAGGGATTTCTGTATTTGCACAGACTGAGCAATGTTAATGTAACATTAATGTAACAAGTCTCTCAGTGCAGCTAAAATAAGACATTACTCTACTCCCAAGGCAAAGTTGACTGGTGTGTGAAGCTACTTTCACTCACCGGCAAAAGAGTTAAGTTTTCCTTCCACCTCTACACATTCTCCTATTTCTTTAAAATCCTTTTCTTTTAATCCCTTCAGTGTGAAATGCTGGGGTCCTGGCATTCCAGCTGGCTCATCTCACAGGTGCATATTTCTGTGTCTTTAAAAGCCAAAAGGATATAAATCAGAATTCCTTGTACCAACATCAACCTCTTCACTAAATCTTTACCTGAAAATCCTGCAATGTTATTTCCCCCCAGGATGTATCCACAGCCACCCAAGAATGACTCTACACTGCCTCATCTACAATTTACGGGGAATTGCAAAATGCATTAGGATGATGCAATAATGTCCTAATAAAGCCATGTAAGTAAAATAAAGTTCCATTCCAGACCAGAGATCAGAGCATTAAACTCATCATAAGCTGCAGCTGAAGTGGTGATTTTTATCGGAACATAAACGCCACAAATCAACTCTGCCTGATGCATTACTTCAAGGACTAAAAGTAGTTTTACTTTGCAACTGAAAGCTTTATGATGACTTGGAAATTCAGCATAACCTGAAGAATGGCATGCACAAGCTCCAGGGCTGCCAAAGTTGTGCAGCCTCCAGGACATTGGGCACAAGGCATTTATTTAATGCTCCTTTCTCCACGAGACTGACTTGAACGGCAGTGTGTGGAGGAAAAGGACCTCCACACATTCAGACACCTGGTGTGAGGAATAACTGAAGTTTGGCTGGTTTTCTGAGCTTTTTTTTCCATGCTGGAAGCAAGAAATACAGGCACCTAGTGAGGAAACTGAATAACTTAAGACCTGAAGTTGTTTTCAAATATGGATGATCTTTTCCTTAAAAAAATGTCAAAGTTAAAAAAAAAAAAGACAAATAAACCAGGATTAAGAGGACAGAACTCTTGAGGCACACAAGGTAGCATAAGCACATAAGTTAGCTTTAAAGGTTGAAAACCTTTCCCAAAAAGTTTATTTTAAAATAAATTATTTTAAAAGCTGTGGTGCTGCTCCCTCAACAGGGTTTTTTTGCTTTAGGCTGCCTAAGTGGAAATCACTGGGGATGTCAGTTAGGCATATGTGAAAGTCTCTCTCAAACATTCTGGTGAAAGAATACTGTCTTAGAACATTTTAAACCATTATGCTACTAAATAGGGAGGAAAATAAACCATTAGCCTGTGATATTTAAGATCAGCCTAGGATACTTTTCATTTAGTTCACTCCAGCATCTGCTGTCTTTGTCCCTACTTTTGTAGGCATTTGCACTACTTAGGGAGTTGGCTCCGAGGTACATCTGCAGTATCCAAGTTTCTTTCAGGGACAGCTGCTTTCTCCCTATGTGCTTTTGCAGCACCAGGAATCTCCTACAACTGAGCATCTGTACCACTGGAACTGCTCAGCAGTAGGACATGGCACACTCGCTGTATTAGATATCAAGTCTGTAAACATCACAATATTTGCAACAAAAAGCCCCTCAAGTCACTTGATGCGTCTTCCAAACTGTATCACCATCTGTGGGAGGAAGTCAATATTTGAGACTAGTTCAGTTCCTACACTTCAAACAGCACAGGGTAAAGACTTTACATTGATAAGCTCATGTACTTTTGCATCACACCCAAAAAAAACAGAAGGGTGTCACAAAGTCCTACAAAAAATGCTTCTGTGGTAACATGACACTGAAAGCTTTGGGTAAATCCATCCATGTCAACAAATGCAAAGAAATGCATGCAGAGACTGGAGAAAATTTAACTGGAAATACAATAGCAGTTGAAATTCCCCCTGGCTCTCACCATTAGGAGATCTTTCTACACTTGTCAGCTTTTACTTTCAGCATCATGGAAAAGCACTTTCAGTTCACAGCAAACTGTCACCTCACAATATACCCATTTTCTACATAATTTTGAACCTACTGAACAGGAGGCACCTGTTGACCTACACTTTCCTTCACTGTAAGCAAAGATTTATCCTCTCAAGCAGTTAAACCATGGCAAGACCTTCACTTCTACCTTTGGTAAGGAAATACTCCAACAATTTTTGAGAGAAACACAGTGTCACCTAAACCTAACCCATTTACACAATTTCCACATCCTTCACAGAGCTGATTTGTGACCAGGATTTTCCTCTGAAGAAGCCAGAATGAGGATGAGTCAATGCATTTTCCAAGAAGCAGCACAGAAGGTACCAGTCAGTGCAGTGAGACTGTTTGAAGGGAGATCCCCCCATCTCTTGTCTCTAGGAAATACTAGAACAAGGTACAGGAATACCAGAGAGACACAAAATATGCCAATTTTCACACTGCTTTAGCCTCATTTATCTGATCTCCAGAGGCATCAACACCCCTCAGCATTTTGATCCTATTTCAAAATCCCCTGACTATCAATTTACACCAAACAAAGTCTTTCCTACATTTGAAACCGTCCTCCTGCACTGATTTTAACTAAATTACCCTTCAAAAGAGAAAACTGCTGCTTGGAAACTAGAAATAGACATCAAAACACACTCATGACATTTCCCTATTAACTGACACTGGCCTAGAGTAAAAATGTCCAAGGAATGACAAGGTTTGTTTTTTTTTTTAAAACTATTTATTCCCTAATCCTGAAGAGGTCTGTTGATCTACTAAAAAACCCTGAAGACAACAGCATTTGTCAGAACATTCCAACTGATTCAGGGTAGAAACTCTTAAAGGCTCTTAAATGAAGCCCACTTTGGCTGTGCCTTGTGCCAGCTGATTCACAGGGCTGTCACACACTCCAGAGACAGAAGCAGTGGGGAAGCTGAGAGGTCCTGAACTGCTCCAGGGAGCATCTCCCTGGAAGCATGCAGGCTTGAGGAAGAGGATTTGACAAGCACAGCAGGAGTCCTGCTGGATCCATACTCTGAAGGGATGGTGGGGTCTGTCTGTCTGTCCATCAGCAGTGGTGGTGTGCTCAGCAGCAGGTCCTGCAGACCCTGTTTTCATGCTGAAGGTGATCAGCTATTCCAGCAGAGCCCTGAGCATTTTGTCCAGACATACAAGACAGACATAAGGAGCTGGAGCATATCCAGAGGGGCTGAGGAAGCTGGGAAAGAGCTCAGCCTGGAGCAAAGGAGGCTCAGGGGGGACCTTGTGGCTCTGCACAAGTCCCTGCCAGGAGGGGACAGCCGGAGGGGGGTCGGGTTGTGCTCCAGGGAACAGGGACAGGAGGAGAGGGAACTGTGACGGTTGTGACAAGGGTTTTTGGGTGAAGGAAGAGACGAGATCCTTGACTCCATGATCAGAAGGCTTGATTATTATTTTATGATATATATATATATATATACTACATTATAACTATACTACAAAGAAAAAGCAGGAGAGCTTTTCAGAAGCTTGCTAAGCTAAGAATAGAAAAGTAAAGAATGATAACAAACCCTGCTCTCTCAGACTGTGTCCGAGAGAGCTCCGTTCTGGATTGGCCATTATTTCTAAATATCCAAGCTGGGTCAATCCAGACTGACCTATTGCATTCCACAGCAGCAGATAACCTGTTGTTTACATTTGTTTCTGAGGCCACAGCTTCTCAGAAGGAAAAAATCCTAAAGAAAGGATTTTAGTGAAAAGGATGTCTGCGACAGGGAACGACCTCAAGTTACACCAGGAGAGGTTGAGCTTGGATATTTGGAAAAATTTCTTCACTGAAAGGGTTTTCCATCCCTGGCACAGCTGCCCAAGGCAGTGATGGAGTCCCCAACCCCAGAGGAACTCAAAAGCCATGTGGATGTGAGACCTGGGGATGTTTAGTGGTGGCCTTGGCAGCGCTGGGAGAAACAGCTGGAGTTGATCTTAGAGGGCTTTTCCAACTGAGCTATTCAATGATTCTATAAAAAAGAGCTATGAAAAATCAGCTTTGGTGTCCAATTATTAAAAAAGACAAATGCAACTTCAGGTGACAAAGAGACATCTCACTGGAAAATGTTGAAAAACAGCAGCAAAAACATTTTCTAAAAAGGTCACACAACGTTCTCCTAATGCATTGCAACAAAAGCTCCCAGTACCCTTATCCCAAAAGCATTACTCTGCATTATCCCTACAATAACACTGGACAGGATGCAACTTTCACCGTATTTCACTCTTATCCAAGTTTCATTACTAAGTGGCTAATTTAACCACTGTCACTGATTAATTAGAATAAAAAATCCAGAAGCAGAACTAGCACAATACAACAAAACAAGATTAAGCTCCACTGGAATCTACTCTGAATATTTTTTAAAATTCCATGTCAACAGACATTTCCTTTTTGCAAATTGTTTGTGAGCAGTTGATGTCCCTATTAGACAAACATCTGGAGCCTTTGTTTTTGAATATACTTCTCAACATTTGAGACTGACCTTTTCATTTCTAAATCAGGTTTCATCCAGATCTCTTTGGAAAAAAAAAACCCACAACCCATTGCTGGTTTCCAAGTACAGCAGCTGCCAGGTCACTGTACCTCAGAAAGTCACCAAAACCCCTGAACTACACTTCAGGAGGCCTCCTGAACACTGCTGAATGTATCACAGGATCATGGAATGCTTTGGGTGGGAATGGATTTTTAAGTCCATCCAGGGCCACCCCTTGCTGTGGGCAGGGACACCTTCCACTATCCCAGGTTGCTCCAAGCCCTGTCCAACCTGGCCTTGGACACTTCCAGGGATCCAGGGGCAGCCACAGCTTCTCTGGGCACCCTATGCCCGGGTCTGCCCACCCTCCCAGTCAGGAATTCCTTCCCAATATCCCATCTAAGGCTGCCCTCTGGCACTGGGAAGCCATTCCCCCTTGTCCTGGAACACCATGCTTTTGTCCCAAGTCCCTCTCCAGCTCTCCTGAAGCCCTTTTGGGCACTGGAAGGGGCTCTGAGGTCTCCCTGGAGCCTTCTCCAGGTGAGCACCCCCAGCTCTGCCAGCCTGGCTCCAGAGCAGAAGTGCTCAAGTCCACATCATCGAGGCCTGTTGAGCTTCTCAACCACCAACACCCCCAGTTCTCCTCCTCCTTGGGGTTGCTCTTGGATCCATTCTCTGCTTGGCCTCTATCTGCTCTTGGAATTGCCCCAATCCATGTGCAGGCCCTTGCACTTGGCCTTGCTGAACTCCACAAGGCTCACAGGGGCCCCACCTCATATGTTTGTCACAGAGAGTCCTTCCAGAATTCTCTTTCCAAAGCCATGTTTCTCCACATTTTTCACAATTAAATACATCCCTTCTTCAAAACTCCTCACACACTCAGCAAGTCTCCACTTTTTAAAAATTCCTCTTTCTTCCTCTCCTTGCTAGATCCTTCCCATCTTCCATCTGAATTTCCTGAACTTCCATAACACTCTGCTAACATTTTTCCCTCCAAAATCCCTTTATAATCATTTAACCACATAAAATCACAACTCTTCCACTGTGTCTCCTCCACAGCTCTCCTTTTGTGCATTCCTCCTTTCTCTCATCTCAGCCAGGCCTCCTAAGCTTTAGAGCAACTCAACTGGATGTGGCAAGACCCCAGCAAGAAGGAAATGCATCCCTTAAACACCACACTGACCCACCCTGGTTTGTGCAGGAAGAAAACACAGCAGCCCCTTTTTGACTAAACAGAACATAAATATAACAATTTTACCTCTCCACAGCTCTGTTATGACAGAAACCAGAGTATCACATTCAGTTCTGTTATTGCCCATTTTGTAAAGGATGTTCCAATCAGTAAGTACATGACACAGAGGTTCGAGGGCTACAGGAAATGCCTGTGAGATTTTTATTTTTTTTTCAGCTCAGGCTATTTGTCCTACTTGATCACAACCTCTAAAAAAACCTTTGCTATGAAAAAAAATGAGAATATTAAAGTGTTATTTAATCTGGTAAGGAAGCTCACAAAATTAGCCATGACAGGAAACTGAGAAATACAAATGAGAAACAAGATGTTTTTATACTGTTCTCAAATAGCTGAGGAAATCAACTACTGAATTTGTCAAAAAGTAGTGGGATCTCAAACTTTTCATACCTCCAAGAAGAGGTGGCACGAATTTTCCTCTGACAAACAAGTAATGAACACAAAATACAATAACCACACAAAACTTGAAGATTTCAGTGTACAGTGAAATGAATTACAGAAGCCAAAGGTCTTGGACTTTTTTTGTCTGGTCCTATAACCCAAGCTACATTCATTTCAGGTTTCATACGTCAAACACTGAGCAAAAGAGGCCAAGGAAAATGGTTCAAATGAATTCCACGAAAGCTCTCGGGGTTGCGTAGCCTTTGGCAGTAACCCCTGTCCTCTAGATTTCCATCTGGTAGTTGTCCATTTCTATTCATTTTTGACAGAAGCTAAAAAAATAAACAATTGGTTTCTGAAGTTCAAACATCAAGATCAGGTCTGAAATGTTCATTAGCAAGTTCTTGGAACCTTCCAGTGGGAGGTGTCCCTGCCCATGGCAGCAGGGCTGGAACTGGATGATCTTTAAGGTCCCTTCCAACCCAAAACATTCTGTGATTCTGTGATAAGTCTGGTTGTTCAGCCACACAAAATTATTTAACTCGTGCTCTATTTGCTGAGCTGATTTTTTGGCCGACCATTTCTGCTTTTGAGAAATAAACCTTTCCCCTCCAGGAATCTTAGCACTTCAAAGCCACCTCCAGCTCATATTTTCCCCATGTAAGCCTTTCAAAAGTCTTCAGAACTTGAAAGTCTGAACTCTGTGGCTCTCACTCTTACACTGCACTTCTACACAAGGACTTTAGGAGGGGCATTTTTGAGGGCAACCACTGATGTATTTTTAAAAATATGGATGTTTGCAGAACTTACCTCTTTCTCAGTATCCCTGGATATACAGGTCCACTGGTTTTCCTTCACACTGTATGCCCAGAAGTCAGCCAGATCCTGAGTTCCGTCCCAGCCACCAAACAAATAAACAGTTTCTATTTCAAAAAAAATATTAAAAATTAATTTTATTTTTCAAAGAGAATGTGTTTAAACAGGCTAATGCCTACAAAACATCTGTGACAGAGACAAATTATCAGAAGATAAATTTAAACTCTTTTTTTTTTCTTAAAACACCACTGCTCTTTGAATGGAACTAGTCATCAACACAAAAATGTGGTTTGGTTTAGTAATGGAAGATTTTAAGATTGATAGACAGCCAATTCTCAGCGTCATTTTCTATTTCCACATTTACATAAGAGGCAATCAAACCCATAGCCTTCTGATTAAAATTCCAGACAGACAAATGAACAATATTTAACATTTTGGATCCTGTGCATGTAGTCTATCAATGACATCTCAGCCTGTGCCCTGTTTGGTGCAGGATTTATACATCAACAAGATTTTGGAGATAGGAGCAGCAAAGTTTTTCTGTTTAGTCCATCCCTTAGATAGAAAAATCAAATACAAAATTCTCTTCAAGGGAAATGTCTTGCATAATGTTAACTTACCTGATGCCACAAAAGCCGGCGAGTACAAGAGTCACAAATTTAAGTCAGTGTTTCAGGGCTGTCACCTCAAACCCACAACTGCTCTGTGTACAGCAAGTTCTAAGGCTTCCCAGACTCACTGATAAAGCCAGATGAAGCCTTTGAAAAGGGGAAGCATTTAAGAAAGGAGTTTCTGTTCTGCCATGGAGAGATAACCAAACTGCTCCCATTATAGAAACAGCACTATCTGGTCTCAAATTCTAAAAATACTTCATTTTCAGACTGCATTAAAACAGAACACAAAGCCAAGCCCAAGAAGAACAAGCTCCTCAAGACTTGCAGAGTTTTGAAAAACTCTTTTAAAATCCACAAACCACTTCTATTATGGAGGTAATAGCCAATTTTTAATCCAACACCAATTAAAGCGTGGAGTTAGAGCACGATTATAAAATGGGACTAGTCCCTGACCCTTACCTACCATCAGGATAGTGGTCATCACCATGGAAAGGTTACCCTGGTTCATTAACTTTAATTACCCTTCCTCCTGGACTCAGGGCTCCCAGTGTTCCCTGCAAAGAGCAGGTCCCTTTGTGCGCATAAATTCTCACAGCTCACAAAACCCACATTACCACAACAGCTTCATTGATAGCCGAGAAAAATAAAAGATTTGGCACCAGCTAAAAATCCTACTGGGGCCTTGCCAAAATGTCAGGCCTGCCTGGAAAGGCTTTGTTGGCTCACATGAAATTTAATAGCAAACCTGAATGACTCCGATGAAAACTCAGATTTTGGAAGTTACCTAGCCCAAGCTGACAGAATTAAATGTGAGCACTGAGAGAGGAGCACAAGCACCCAGCTGGTGCTGAGCATCCCCAGAGCAACACCCTGAACACAACTGGACATGAACTCTGTGCCAGACACTTTTTACATCATGAAACTGCAGCTCACATGAAAGAAAGGTTCCATCACTATCTAGACCCAATGAAAATAATTTTTTGTTTATTGCCTTATTGCAGAAGTATATATATATTTTAGAGGAAGGTTCCATGTTTTAAAATGAATGTTTCTTAATGCATAAATGCATCTGTTGCTGGTAATGTCAAATAAATAATTTTTTTATAGTTCTCCTAAAATTTGTAATTGTTTTCCCATGGTATAAAGCAAAAAAAATAGTTGTTTGGTGGTTTGTGGGATTGTTCTTCTTTAGTTGGGGTTGGGTTTGATTGTTTTGGTTTGGTTGGGTTTGAGTTTTTTGGGGACTTTAAAGTTTTTTTTGAAAGTCAAGCTTCGCTCTAGTTCCCAACCAGTATCACTGCTTGTATTCTAGCTGTTAATTCAGATTTTATGGGAGGGGTTTTTTTCATCCTGCATGCAGAGACCCAACCAGGACAGATATGAAAGGCCAATATTCAAAGAAGAGGACAGAGGCCACAGACCCCAGGCAGCAGCAGTGGGGCAGCCCAGCAGTCTCACACCAATATAACTCTGGTAGCACTGGGGAACTCAAGGAGAAAAGGATCCTCCCTCTGCAACCAAGCAATATGGAACACAGCAAATTGATGCTGCTTTATTAAAGCAAGTCTCTATTCAGCTTTAGGAGCAGAGCAGGAGAATTTTCAAACCTAGCTGAAAGGCAACAAGAAAAAAACATGAAAGCAATTATATTTACCCAAAGCTTTTACCAGCTACGTTTAGGAAGTCAAATTTCTCCTCCAGCATCCTCAGCTTATTTCCTCTACATTTTTTTCTGAATACAAATTCAACACTTTGAATTAAATATGTTCTGTGAGTATTTCTAAACTGCTTGCTCAGTCAAAAATTTTTCTGTAATGTCTGAGTTCTTTTCTTCCCTTACTCTCTAGAAGATTAAAAGGTGCCAGCGAAGTCCTCAAATGAGAGGATGTACATTCCCAACAATCCACATATTTCCTGTCAGTCTCTCCTTAATTTCTATTTCTCAGAAAAGTAGCAAAGCAAGCTTCTCCAATCCATGAAATACCAAAATTCCTGGGGTGGTTTCAGTCCAGGTTCAGACACATTCTCAGGGACAGTTCTCTACCTCCTGTTATCTCCATTTTCTCCATGTGGTGAAATACTTGTGGGATTCTGGTACAGGAGGACTTCCTCAGTGAGTACATTCCAGTCCTGGTGACATATTTAACTATATTCTTTGGTCAAGCAGTATTTCCATGTCTCTGCTAGAAGAGTCCTCCATGGAATATAAAAGAATTGTGGATCTGCAGCACTTCAGCAAGGTCCATCAGCCATCCCCCAAATCCCTCACAGGAGGGCTAACTTCAGCAGAGACCACATTGCCCAGGGAATTATTCAGCTATACTTTGTACAAGGAGGGACATTTCACATGGGATCCCTGCTGCAATGACTAATTAACCTCATTACAAATTTTTCCCCCTAATATCCAACAGGATATTCCCTTCCTGCCCTCTATCCTACCTCTCTGCTCCCCCCAGAATGAGCCTGGCTATCTCCATGCTCTCACCAGTAGCTGAAGACAGCTCTAGGATCCTCCCATGAACCTTTTTTCTACCAGATGAACAAAACCAGCTCCCTGAGCATCTTCTCACACATCACACGCTCCAGCCCTGACCACCTTGGTCAGTTCAGTTTGACACAATCCTTATTGTCCCAGAGAGCCCAAACCAGGCACAGCACTCCAGATGTGTCCCCAAGTACCCAGAAGAGGAACATCACCCTCTCCTTTCCCTGCTGGCCGTGCTTGTGCTGGTACAGCCCAGCAGGAGAGGCCACAAGGACACGTCAATGATGCACACTCAGCTTCCAGTGCCTTGCAAATCCTTCCATGCAGTCAGTGCCCAGTTTGTCCTCCTGCACAGCTGTCACATCCCAGGGGCAGGATCAGAACCTCACAATTCTCTGCTGCAGTCCCCCTGGACTCATGGCTCTGGTCTCCATTTCATCAGCCACTGCCCTCCCAGTCAGCTGCCAGCACAGACTTGCTGGGGCTGTACTGGAGCATCACTGTCTCTACAACTATGAAAGATTCCTCTCAGAAATAACAAACCAACCAAGGTGCAAGATCTCTCAAAAGCCTTCTACAAAAGGATGTCACTTCTCCAAGCAGCATCCACACCTTTAGTTACATGCCAGCAGTGCTGCCCACTTTGTGAGGAGCGTTTAAGAGCACAAATATAAAACCAGCCTTGAATCTTCTTGCAGGATCACACTCCTTGGTTTCTGAGCCACAGTTCAGCTGGATACAAGTTGGCTGAATACAAGGGGTTTTTTTTAAGGATAGGCATACAGTCTCAAATGTGAAAGCCCCATGAAGTTGAGTAACCTCCAGGATTCAGCAGCTGTTTGTGTTTCAGAGCTTAGAAGCCATCTGTGTTTTGTTTCTGAGATCCCTTCATCCTGTACACAAGTCTTGTCTTTAAATATCTTATGGATAGTGGTGTTTTCCTCAGGCAAAACAGCATCCTTCATGTCTGCTGCTCTCTCTTCATCTTTTTCATCTTTCCATGCTGCTTTTGAACGAGCCTTGTCATTTCTGCTGTGCTGCCCACGTACACAATGGGCACACTGGGCCCAGTGCTTTGAATCTCCCTCTGTTCCCAACCTACAGATTTGTCCTCATTTATCTAATGGAAGGAAGCAAACAGAATTCCTTCGGACGAAAGGAAAAGCAAAAATGATGTACAACCAAAATTACACAGCAGTTGCACTTCAGTGAGAGAACAGAGGTACCACATCAATAAAGACCATTTCACTAATGTTTTCCCGCAAAAAATTGTTTCACTTGCCAAAGAGAAGAGAAATGGAGACAGAAGAAAAATCATCCTGGTTGCTTTGCTGTTATTTCTAAAGCAGGCTCATGGGAAAACTTCAACATTTCAGAAAGCCTGATATACACTAAATATCTTTTTTTTTAAACAGAATGATTTCTACATGGTCTCTATTTCTATTGTTACCAAAACAATTACATGGCTTTATGGACTGCACTGTCATTCACTGTGTCTGCCCTGTAAGAGCAAAAGAGATCAATTCCACCTTGCCTATGGAACTAGAAACCACATCTCCAAAACACAACACACATACTGTTCCTAAGTACCAACATTACTCCTTAGAACTTGCTTTTGGCAATTCACTTGTCCATTCCCTCTTCCAGAATAAGCACTGGAATTTTGAAACATGTGGCATATCTGACCCATAAGGAGGCCAGGGAGGGCAGACACAAAGAGCTGTTAATAAGGAACCAGTGCCAGATGCTGACACCCTCATCCAAAATTGCATTAGGGTTCAATTCCCTGGGAACACAGTTCTGCACATGAGCCTGAGTGTTACTGCCCCAGTATTTCCCCAGGGCCTACACAAACAGCTTCTCATGTCTGACATGCAGCACATGACACTGTGCTCTTGTGTACTTCTGGGGTTGTTTGGGGGACAATTTTGTTTTAATTTATGTACCTGGGTTGCAGCTACTCAAATACTTCCCCTTCCTTGTAGAAAAGCAGAGAGAACTCTCCAGCCTCCCACATGGAGAGCTGCATGAGAAATGCACCTTGCAGGGAAAAGCAGGAATAACAGGAGCTTTCTGTTTTCATTTGCAGCCTAAAGCTTTAAAGTACCTACCAGTGGTTTCAGCTGTAACTGAATTTTTCTTTGTTTATGTTTCTGCACATGTATACCAAAGCCAACTTCCTAATTCTCCCATCCAGAGTCATTCCAGTCTCAGTGTTAATGTGATTAAAATGATGGAGGATATAGTGGGAATCACTAACTTCCCATTTTTAATTTCTCTTTTTTTTTATATTTAGGAAGACATTGAGCTGCATTCTCAGTTCTGCATCCCACAATGCCTACAGTTCCATTTCAAACTGCTTTAAGAGATTTCCAAAGCATCAGGAACACTGCACTTACTCAGTCAGCTGTGGCAGGTATTAAGAACAGGAGTACCAGATGGAAACGAGCTCCAGCACAAGTTACTGGCTGCCAGCAGAGACATCAAATTCTCTTTCAGTTACTTTCAGCCTACTCTAAGTGAAAGATAAACCATGGTAAAAGGCAGTTTAGACCAAGCTAATCCATGTTCTACCCGAAACTGATAAACAAAGTCTCAGCGACTCCATGCACCAGCAGCAACTTAAGATCTAGTTCAGCTACTCAGCAATCCATATCCTCTACCTTGACAGCAGCACCTGCATCCAGCAGGCTCAGTACTATTGAATTAGAATTATTTTTCTAGTCAGTAATGAGTGGTTAAAATCTCTTTGAGGTTAATCAAAATACTGAACCATTTCTAGTTCATTTACAGCTACAGCAGATGTGGACATCAGAGATGAAAATTTGCTTCCAATACTTAATTCTACGTGATCTGAAACTTCAGAATCTCCTTGTAAGCATGATTTTGCTGTTTCACTTCACTTCCAAAAGATTCAAGTTGAAGAAAATACTGATTTTTGAGAAGGACCTAACTCCTCTAACAAGGAGTGCAAAGTGAGATGATTTTTTTTCAGTTGCCAAAGTCTTCTGAAAAAAAACCCACTCAGCAAGCGTGTGAGTAAGGAGGGACGATGTCTTTGAAGGGAAGAGTACACCACTGCTCCTTTTTCCATTAGCACTGGATCTGTCCAAGGTTAGCCAGGGAGCTTTCCAGCTCCAGTCTGTAAAACACATCCTGACATAACTGGCTACATTCCCACCAGCTCATTAAACTCCACCTATATTCAAAAGGAAAACTCCAGCAATCAGCAATGGGAAACAGCCCCAAGAACTTCCCCTGGCCTGTCACGAGCTAAATTAAATGGCAAAACTGATCATCTCAAAAACATTTCAGCTTTTACAAGCCTCAGTGGACCTGGATGCAAAACTGAGAGCAACTTCCCAAACAGCCCACAGAGAAACTTTGGGAAGGTATCCCACCACCTGTAAATAGAGCTACAGCAAGAAATGACCACCCTGAGGGGAGGGACATCCAGGATTCCACCTATGTGGATAGTGTCCAGCCACTTTTGTGTAAGTAAAAGAATTAAAATAAAATTTTTAAATTGTATATATTTGATAATTTATATTATATTATAATGTATAATATATATACACACATTTATAATAAAATGTACATAATACATTATATATATATTTCAATAAATAATATAAATATTATTATATATTAAATACACACATGTATCCAAAGCATATATAATACATATAAAATGTATCAAGAAATATTAAAAAATATATGGATGAGTTTCAGTGCCTTGTTAAAGCAGAGTGAAACTGAAGTCAAAGGCAGAGCTGACAACCTTACTGGGACTTTAGAGAAGAGCAGTGGAAAGGAAGGCTCACACTACCATGGATATTTTATTTTCAGGAGGTGTGCAGGACTATCATTTCCAAGTTGACAAGGATCATGTTTCTTCCACGCTGTGGTGAAACACTCACTGCTAATTCCCGAGGCCACTAGGGAGCGTCCCCAGCCTCTGCATAGACAAACACCAGCAAATCCTCCAGCAGTGTTTTGTTCTAATCAATCTCAAACCTCTCCCACCAAATGAAAGAAGTTTACTCTCCTACACCAAATAACTTGAGTGCTTCCTCCAGTGCAGTAACTCCTCTGAGCAAAAGCCAGAGGCTGCAGTTACTGCTGCATTTTCGCTTGTTCACCATGACTTAGCAAATTACTCTGGAAGGTCCTGTCCTGTCACATGCTCTGTCCCCGTCCTGTGACCACAACAGATATGGCCATGGGCATTTTTTTGCCAGCTCCTTCAATGCCACCCTATATTCCTGTCCAATACCCACGCCCTGATCTTGTTTCTCCCTTCCCAAGAACAATCCTTTCACTCACACAGCAAAGACTCGGGCAGATGCTTTCCTTATTTTAGTAAGGACTGACGTAGTACAGAAATCTGATTAAGTAACAGACAAAGATATAAAAAATTATGCAGAACAACAATCACTGGAACTGCTCCTGATACACCACCCCACTTTCTTTTCTCTGTATGTTCTCTGAAACAGAGGCTGAGCCATTCCTTAAACTGCTACAGGAAACGTTTTTGCAAAAGATGTCTGAAGAATTATATTTAACAGGAGTTGCTAGAATTATATTTAACAGGAGTTTCTTGCACGCTGTGGGAATTAGAAGCCATTCCAACCAAAATACAAGGAATGTTTCAACACATCAGATCTATTGCTTGAGCACAGCCTGTAGAAGATAAGGGAAATTATTTTCCCTAATTTCTCTTCTCTTGTTTGAACTTCTGCTCTAAGATGGTAGGAGGAACAAAAAATGAAAACCAATTGCTCTTGTCTTAGTTAAGACAAGACAATGGCTAAGACATAACACAGAATTATTAGGGAAGAAGGAGAAAGGCAGCTGGGATATAGATCCAGAGAGGAAACAGAACATTTAATCCAACTAGTAGAAAGTGCAATTTTTTTTTCCTGAAAACCTGAAGCTAACACAGGATCTGAAGAAAAACACATTTGCATATTAATCTGGAAAATAACTGATTAAGTAATTTATTAAGAAATGTAAAAACTACTCACCTGTCTGCACATCTATTACCATCTGATGACCACCTCTCATCCCTGGCCGACTGTCTTCCCCATCACCTTCAGAAGAAGAGGGAAAAGGAGAATTTTCCATCTTAAGATTTTTAAACCAAAGAAAGATACAGCCTCAACATGGCAGCAGAGGAACTGAGTAACTCACCCTTCCTTAAACACTAGCACATCACTTTTTCCAAGTAGTATTTTTTGAGCATTGTAAAACTGTACAAAGTTTTATACTGAACTATTTGGTGACTGACAGCACAGAGAGCAGAAGTGAACACCGCAACTCTCAGTGCCTTGGAAAGGAGCTCCAATGTTCCTGACACACTTGGTGCACACAAAAGAGCTCTGAGATGTCCTTGCAGCTCTCCAGAAGGGATGACACAGCCACCCTTTGGCTCCCCTTCCATCTCTCCACACCTGAGAGCTGAGCTGTGAGAACAGATACTCAAATGGCAGGGAAATGAACCCCTGGGATGGGAGCAGGAGCTGAGGCAGACCACAGAACACAGCCAGCTTTGCACCAGCTATTCTCACATATAAGGGAATTCCAATTGTCCAATTAAAGCAGCTTTCCAACCACCTTATGTATCTTAAGTATTCAGGACAGGTGACACAGATAACCCCTCCCAAGGGGCTTGGGGACAGTGCTCCACACTTGGCAATTGTCACCTTGGATCCCACATTTGCTCTGTGACAGTGATTTTTGTACTCTGCAGTTAAAGATGCTGCTACAATTCTCCTCTCAAGGCAGACAAGAATGGAAAAGATTCTGCAGTTTGGATTTACTGTGTAACAGATCAGGACTTCAAAAGATCCACCTCATTTAAAATACTCCCTGTTGAGATAATGCATTTATTTGCCAACTCCTCAGTTTAAATTGAACTTACATCAACTCCATGTGCTAAATCCAGTAACACAGATAGCTGTTCTCATGTTTAACCAATATTCTGGGATTTGTTACTAAACTGATGATATGTCCTTAAAGTTACAACTAGTATTCCTACAGCACTCCTTACTCAACCAGAGAGCAGGCTGAATTTCACTGAATTTGCAGACAAATGCAACTTTTTCAGAGAAGAAACCATTCCCTAGAACTCTCCTAGAGGAGACTTTCTTGCATCATTCTCTTGCTCCATATTCTCAAAGGAACAAGACAGAACTGGCAGTACATGAGTTCTATCTTAAGAAATGTCCTTACCTTTGGTGCTTTTGGGGATAATCTGCCCCCAGCGAGGTTTGTACTCTTGCTGACTGATATACTGATTGAACAAGCCATCTGCAAAACAAAAATTTTGCTGGATAAAACATTTATCCTTCCATTTTAGCAAAATCACTATTAATGTGGGTAACTTCAGCCTAACTCAATCCAGTATGCCACTCCAAAGCCTCCATTTTCAGTGAGTTCTCTATTATGTGTCAGTTAGTTTGTTAAACTTTTGTTAGTTTGTTAAACTTTTGTTAGTTTGTTAATGAACTAAATGTGTGAGCACTAAAATAAAAAGAATACTTGCTACTAGATCAATCAGGAATTATCCAGTTTTCCTGCCAGGTCGTGCCAAGTGTCTATAAATCTCCAGTGTGGTGTATTTAATTAAGAATAGAATCCCTCCCCCTTGTTTAAGAAAAAGGAAAGTTGCCAGTGCATATAAAATTCAACCATTTTAGTGCATGTTAAGTTAAAACTAGGTCAGACAGCATCTCTGGAGCTTCATCTGAGAAGGGAAACAGAGCAGATTGTTTAAATGCTGTGATATGGGACAACCAAGTGCTGGATGAAAAACAAAACAAGAGTTTAGATTCTCTTCAGAGAGTTAAGCAAGAAGAGCAACAGAGGAGGTGTTAGATCCTGGGCCAGATGTGCCAAGTGCAGCATTTCTGTGAGCAGCACCAGCTCCAGCACTTGATCCACACTCCCCTTGTGCCCTCCACCTCTTCAGCATCCAGAGGCCAGTTCCTAATCCTGTTCAGATGTTAGCAGTCCATCACATAAACACCAATTTTCTGTAAAGGAGACTTGCAACACCCACACTCCCTGGGACTGCTCTCCAGTCTGGGAAGGGCTTGGCACGTGGGGAACTTGGGTGCTTTTGATCTTCAAATGTCTCCTCTGAAACACCTACCTTACCTTCTGCAGCACAACAAACTGTGAGAGCACCTGAGCACTGTTTGCCTGGCTACATCCCACCCATCACCCCATCTCAACACACAAGCTCTTCCTGACAAATGTTTCTGCTCTATTAATGCACTACAAGGAAGAAAAACAATAGGAATTTAATAATGATGAACGCCTCTGCTTATTTATACAAAAGCCCTTTGTAGGTGTATAGGCAAGAAAGAATGATCCTTACTGAACACATCCCTATTTATTTAGAAAAAGGTAAAAAATCTTTGTTAAGCACGACACAAGGCTCAGAGAAAATTTTCAAGTGTTTCCTGACATCCTGTACTTTGTCGTGACTGAAATCCAGGTTTTAATTAAAACCCAAGCCAGCAAGTATTTCCTGGGAGAAGATGAAAGCTCTATTTAGAGACCATCTAACAGGAAAACAAGGGCACTCAAGAGCCCCTGAAAAGTGATGAGTTTGGTCTGAAAATATAAAACTTCCACAAACTCAGCTGTGCAAGTTTTTCCAAATAAACACTCTGAAAACAGGGCAGATTTTACTTTCACCTCAGCAGCAAAACCAGCAGCTCTTCCCCCCCACATTAGGTAATCGAGGAAAGCCAGAAGTTTGCTCAATGTATGTAGAAGGAAAAGTGGTTTATTTTGGGTTTAATAGCAGGGTTCTTAACTCCCACTTCTTCAGCATTTATGAAGCTGGGACAACACACTAGAGGCTTGAAGCTTGAGATCTCATAAATTGTGATTCAGAAAAGGCAGGCCTAATAGAACAAATGCATGTGCTGTAAGAAATCCCACAGTGACTCAGCCACAAACCCAGACAGAAATGCAGCTTTTTGGTTATCGTTACAGCCTTGGGTCTGCAAGACAGAAACCAAAACCGTATTTATCCCTATGGCAGCCACTAGATAATTGGACATAAATAGCTCAAAAGGATGAATTACACCACATAGGATCTGAAAGGGTGATTTAACCTCTCTCCCATGCTCTACACCCACAGGCTGCACTTGTCAAGATATGACACTTCTCCCCTACTGTGCCTTCGGCCTCTTTTAATAATGCTTCTCGTTTTCCATGGGACATTGGTTTGGAAATACTCCAGCTTGCTTCCCAGAAACGTTTCCTTCTGCTGGAAGCAGTTCCACATTCACTCTACTTGCATTGCAAACCAGCAGCAGCTTGTTTTGGAAGCTGAATCACCACCTGTCTGACACCACCAGGGAAAAAAAGGAGGATTTCTAGGTGGATTCTGTACCCGACGCCAGACCTACGCCAGCGCACTCCTTATGTTCCTTGTCAGGAGAGCACTGCTGACCAAAAGGTCTCCAAAGCTCCTGTGAGGCACTGAGGCTCACAGCTAGGCCTGCTCAGGTCTGTCAGCTGTTCCCAATGAAACAGGAGTTTAAAATAAATTTCAAGACTCTTGTCAAAAAAAAAAAAAAAAAAAAAGAAAAAAAGCGCTGGGTGGAAGTTTTTAAATGAAGTGTTTTCTGTCGCTCCAGAGACCTCTCACTTCAATGTCCATGTTTACTAAAATTACAGCCAAAAAAACAACTCTGTACTATTTTCAAGCCCTTTGCAGTAAGCCATGACGCATTTTGGATGTAACAACACGAAGTTCACCGCGATTAAAGCTTGGTCAATTCTGCCTCTCTGATAACCCAAGTCTTTCTTTTGCCAGCCAACTGCAGGTTACCCAGAAAGGATTACGACAAACCTTGTGGACAAAAATATTTAACTTGCTGAAGCCAATCAGGAGCAAGTTCTATAAAGTTTGGGGGGTTTTAGACAACACACATCTCCAGGCAGGGTTACTGAAATCTGTTCACTTCACTGCCAATGGCTCAAAAACCTTCAGAGTGACATTTAGACCATAATTTCTGGGAGCTGGGGTTTGAGATTTTGAGATTTTTCTCAAATCAAAGTAGCCAAAATACCTAAACACTTTGAGGCGTTTTGAGTCACAAACTACCTTCTAAAGAAAACCTGAAGGAGTGAAAGGCTCTATCAGATAAAAATCCAGCCACTACTTGACAATTTCCTCAAGACTTGGGAGAAACAAGGAAACATACGGGTTTTTTTCCAGCCTCAGAGCTGTAATATTTTCTTGCACTTTGTTCTTCATAAAAATGAAACAAGGTTTGCTCTCAAATCCATGTAAGTTATCCTTCTTCTACACAAACCCCTACCATTTACTTCCCAGAGGCTTTGGATCCCTAGCCAGCCTCTCCCCTCCATATATCCCAGCATACACAACAGCTTTCTCAGAACTAAATCCAAACAATATTAAATGGTAAAATTCAGGTATATGTGTCTGTCTTTAATTTCCAGGGGAGTACAATTGTTCCTGTGCCTCCTGTTCCTGCGAATCGTGAGTTCTGGGAGACACTGGAGCCTGCAGGCTGCACATCACAACTTCTTGTTTGTCGTACAGAACTGACTTGTCACCAGATAAACACGTGTCACATACTGACATGAGCAGTGCCAGAAGGAACACCTCAGTCCTGGAATACTAATGGGAAACAAGCAGTTCTTCCACCATTCCAAGCAGCTTTCCATGTCTACAGGAGCTCTAAGCAGTTCAACCAAGCAATTTGCACTCCACATACTCTCTGTAGGAATATTAAGCAGATTTTTTTCCTTCAATAATATAGGCCCGAAAGCTATAGGAATGGATCCAAATGTGAAGCATTTGAACCGAGTCTGTGAACCAGCTGAGATTTAGGGAACCTTTTCTTTTTGAGACGAAGTCAGGCAGCTGCCAGAGTTTCCATTTGCCCATTTTCTAAGTGTAACGCACAAGTCAAAAGAATCAGTGGGAAAAGTGTGGCTGCCTGCCACCGAGCTCTCAAAAGAAATCATCTGGTGATGTGAGGTGGAAGACAGCGTTCATCATTAGCAATGCAAAAGAACAAGAGTTAGCTCTGCCAGCACTAATTCTTGACCACCTACTCTTTTTCTACATGACTAAGCCTATGGAAATAGCCCGCGAGAGATGCAGAGCGTTGCACTTTGTCAATACCCACCACTGCAAATATCAGCCTCTCCAGAAGACATTTTAGGCTGAACTGAGTGTGCAGTATCTCTGTCAACCTCGCTGCACTTCTGTTTGTGCCTTTAAGGCAATGAACTCCCAGATCAGCAAGCGGTCAGGAGTTCACATATTCATGCCCAGTCTGCAACAGAACAGTTGCTCTTTGAACGATTTCAGGGATAATTTAAGGATCTGTATGTCTCAATTAACTCTACACTTCAGCTACAGTACACAGACACAGGACTAAAGTTAATCCTCTTTTATTTGGAAAAACAATGCATCAGACAGGAGTTCAGTGGTAAGAACACCCACACCTTAGAGACTAAGCAGCAAGCTACTGAGACTTCACAACAGAGCTGCTAGGAAAGTAAAATGATAAAAAATCATCACAGAATGGCTTGGGTTGGAAGAGACCTGAAAAATAATCTAGTTCTAACCCCCATGCCATGGAGACAGGGACACCTTTCAGCAGACCAGGCTGCTCAGAAAATGCTGGGGAGCTTGACAAATGAAGAGCAGAGTAAGGACAGGTAACTGTGGAAGATCACAGGGAGCAGGAATACTGCAGGAGAACATGCTGAAGGCTGAAAACCTCTATTCCCATCCTACCAAGAAGAATCCAGCTGTTAAGTACCATTAATATTCAGCATCCTGACTGCCACAACTTCAGACAAATTGTTCCAGCTGCAGTTTGGGGGGGTTTTGTGCCTATCAGAAGGGGTTTGTCCTGCCCTTTCCCCCACCCCAGCCTGATCAGCTCCCTGTCTGGGTTGACCATGTGGCAGCACGAGCACCAGTGCCAGGGACACAGTGTCCTGAGCAAGGGCAGGATTGACCCAGTTAGTGAAAACCCGCAGTGGTGTCAGCTTAAAGCAAATATGGGATGCAGCCTCAGTGTCTCGGGATAGATAGCACTTCTCTCCAAAGAGTGCTGGGAGGCGATAGAGCTTTAAATGGGTACATTTAAAGCTGAAGACAGCATAAAGAATGGCAGGAGGATGAGGGAAGGAAGGTTAATGTATTCCAAGACAAGTCAAATCATTAAGGATGACCAACAGAGCGATGGGAGATGCGCACACTGACATTTACCTTCAGCTAGCCAGGTGCTGGATTAAAATGAAGCAAAATAAACATCCCTATGCATATTTTTCTGTCCCTTAGAAGCAGTGACAAAATCTAATGATGCTCTTGAAGACTCTCCTGCTAAATTATCCACCGTCTGTTACTACCAAGACTTGCTGGAACTAAAAAAAGGCTGATAAAACAAGCTACAGCATATTCCTTCAGCTCACCTAAGTGATGCTGAGCTCCTCAGCCTCCAAAAAGGGACGAGATTACAAAAACCAGAGGAGGATTATCCACATCAAATCTGACAAGAAACAAGTGTCTGTCAGGCAGAACAACACAAGACCTACAGTTTCCTACCAGGCCAGTCCTTTGCCAGTATTTCCACACCTGGAAAAGCAGAGCACTGCTGACAGCAGCCCCACTCCCAGCAAACATTAAGTAGTAAAAGAAATTAAAATATAAGAGCTCAAAAAATGAGGCTACAAACATTCACTTCATTAGTGCCCAAGAAAAAAATTCCATTTTTGAGAGTACTTTTTCAGCACATTCTAAGACTTTGAGTGAAATTCCATTCAAGAAATCAGCCTGCAATGAAGAGGAAAGAGGACAGCCTCCAGGCACTGAGATTAAGCCATGGCCAAGGCAGCAAAGCGAGGCAATGATAAAATCATCACCATCAGCACACAGCACTCCTCTGACTGCTGCTGCATCATGGTGGGCTCATCAACTCCCTCCAGGCACTCATGTCTTTGAGACACACACAGAAACAGCTCCCTGCTGCTTTTCCAGCCTGCAATCCTCCCTTGCCCTTATGATTCAGGAGGAAGCTGCCAGTTGCAAAATGCCCCTGCATTGCAGGAAGCTGTTCACACTCCTAGCCCAGCCAACACTCCGCTGTCTTGGGAGGGTGAGGATGAACATGGCAATTCTCAGTCTCAACACTTGTAGCTGCTCATGGAGCTCAGCACAGGGCAGGTCTCCACAGCTTTGTCTGAAGAGAAACCTTGAGCCAAACCCATAGAAAACTACTTGCTGCAGTTTTGGAAGACCTGTTGCAATAAGCTCCTTAAAACTGTGCTCAGTTGAACAGCTTAGTCACAAAAAGATAGTGTGTTTTCATGGAAGACAACCCTTGATTTCCAAGCTATCATTTCTATCACATTCTGAGAAGCACTTCCAGCTTCAGTGGTACAAACCACACTGATGGGAGTCAGCAGATTCACTGGCATCTTTCCAAAGGTATTACAAAATGACTGATTAGCCCAGAATTAAAGAATAACATCTCTGGTACCAGCTATCCATGAAATTGGTTCACTAAGTCCCCAACTCTACTGGCATCAGACACAAAGTTTTCCTCTTACACCAGTACAAGTCTTCCATGATGAGTGACTGCACAAAATCAAAAACCTCTACACCCACAGCCAAGAGCACCTCTGTTTTATCAGACTGCAATCCAAAACTGCTGCACAGGTCTTGAGAGTCACTTCATTGCAACAGCCCCACTCTTTCTGTATCCCATTCGATCAGGAGAGAGTACATCTCCCTCCTTTTAGGAGCTGAGAGCTGTTTATACACCGTGTTTTTAACTAGAAAGCTTTCAAGTAAAAGATTAACAGCAGTTCCAAAGAAACTGACTGGCCTGCCAAGGTCCCACTCTGCAAAAGAAAACAAGCTCTGCCTCCAGTCACTTCCACAGAATTGTCCAAGGATTATCTTCCCCATAAGCAAAGAGAGCATCCTCATCCAGACACAGCTGAAAACTTCTGCCTGAACACCAACTCAGAGCTCCAACCAGAAATCATGATCCAGATCACCACTGAGAACTCCAGTCTTCTGCTTCCCTGCTCACCATTCCAGTGACTTTCCTGACAGTTTAAGCCCACCTTCAGCTTGCCAACACTTACATGAAGAACTTGTCTTTACCCACTCAAGTGCACCGCCTTGTCATCTCTGGGGGAAAGTGACTCCAAAAGTAGCAGCAATAAGAGATTTCATGAATTTTTATCCGTCATCACGCACACACTCACAAGTCCAAAAGCTGACAGCACACCAGAAATGAAACAACACATGGACCTGCCAACTCTACTACTAAGCACACTAACATTCAAAAGAAGGTAAAATTTCAAAGCACTTTTTTTTCAAACTAATGAATCACTTCCTCTGATTCTCTTACCATTCACAGCTTTTTCTATCAGTTCTTCACAAGCATCGAAGTCCCCCTTCAACACCAGTTTGTCGTGCAGGTCTGTCAACATGGGGTGCTCCAGAGCAATCTTGGTTTTCTTCTGCAGCGACTCGAACGCCTCGGTGTAGTTGTGCTGCCGAAAATGCTTTAGGCAAAGGCGAATGGCTTCCTGTTCACGGTACTACTGGAACACAAGAAAACCTCTGAGACATGGAGATTTTTCCTCTGACCAGCACTGCTGGCAGCTACCTGTGAACCTGCCCACAGACAGGATCTCTTATCCACGCCGCACAAAGGGCTCGCGAGCTCACGGAGGAAGGCTGTGTGAGAGACATTACAAGCTGTGCAGGCATTTACTTTCCAACAGTATAGAAATTATACAATTTGGTATCATCCAATTTAATAAGCATACAAGAAAGAGAGTGCATGGTGTCCCAGATCTCTGGGGTGACCATTATTTCCCCCCCATCTGCTTGGCCCTGCTGTTGCAAGGCCTACACGAAGCACAGAGCAGGAAAAAGCCTTCGCTATCAGCGTTACATAATTTGATTGTATGACTCTTACATAACAAAATAATTTAGAAGAGTAAGTAGGTCACAGCTTTTCTAGAAGCAGAAGGAGGAAAAAAAAAAAGCTGTGAGAATGGGAATACTTGCAATGACCAGCACTCCTGCCATGGAAAGGCAGAAGGCTGACCCCAAATCCTGTGGGTTTGTGAGGGTTTGAGATCAGAGCACCAAGGATTTCTGTGCATGCCAAAGTTTTAACTTCTAAATATTCTCCTGCATCTTGAAGCAGAACCTCTGTTTTCACACCACGGATGGAGCCACAGCTGCCCATCTCCCACTCAGCTGTGGGAAGGGGTGAGAAAGGTGAAACAAAACCCACACTGGGTCAAACATCCTGGCACAGACACACGAGGGAGTAGTAAACTGAGTAAGAGCTACAATTTTCAAAGCTGCTAACAAGACGTATGAGAAACACAGATTTTTAGGTTGATAAGTAGCAGAAACACTTATTTTAAATAGACTTTTCAATCCTAAATTCTAAGGCATTAAAAAAAAAAAAATCTCCATTTCCATCTTTAACACACAACTACTGCGGTAAACAGCAAATGTAACTTTAAGCATCTATAAGACTGATCAAATTACAGACAAAAGATTTTACTCCTAAATGGACACTACTGCTAAAAGTGAAGTTTATAGTATTTAAATGAAAAGAATCTTTCTGAAAACCTGGAACTAACACTGACATTCAACAAAATTTAATGCTCTCGAAAGAATGGCTCGATAGCAAGAATCTCATAAACTGAAGCAGCTAAAAAGAAACACGGCCATGTGCTGTATTTTTAGTTCTTAATCCATCAGTATTTCACAGCTGCAAATAGCCAGAACTATGCATTTTTAGAAAACCAGTTCCCAGCCCACATAAAGGCCAAGGACATGTACCGATAAGAATGCAAGGCTGCAGCAAAGAATTATTAAAGCTAAAACAGTTTTACAGCACAACTGGCAAAAAACAACTCCTTTTTTTTCCTTCCAAGAGATGCCTAAGACACTCTCTAAGCAAATCTTCATTTGCATGAGTCAAGGCCAAAACCAAATTAGTTTTTTTTTGTTCAAAGGGATAGCAAGCAAAAGGAGAGCTGCACACCAGTAACTACCAGCTTCTGCATTTTTAGATCCTCCAGTTGAGAAATCAGACAAAATGCAGACTTGAGACAGAGGGTACCTCCTCCCTTTTACTGAGTCTCTCATGACTGATAGACCTGTCTTAGACAGCCAGGAATGACTTGGATGGAGTCTGGCCACTTGATGCAATATAAAAGTTTGTATTCAAGTTTATATTCAAGTGACATCATAGTAGTACTTCAAAAGTTAAATGTAAAAACCTGATTTAAGCAAAAAATGTGCATAAAAAGTATATAAAAGGCTCCTTTTTAAATGCTGTCATACAGGTTTAAAGAGATGACAACCCAAATAATAGCTTTGATCTGAAGCTGTAAATAATTCCTATGGTTAAAAACGTAACAAGAGCAGGAGACTAAGACATCAACACTGTCAAATACACTCGTAGAATTAAAAATACTTATGTGCTCATTATCAGAAGTGGTACCCAGTGATAAAGTACCCCTTCTCAGGTGCTGAAGTATGTCCACTCCTCAGGAAAGAGGGGCAAGGCTGTTTGGAGGCAGTAGGCTGAGCTGGACAGCAAGGAGAAAGTGCTGAGGAATGTTTCAGTTCTTATCCATTATCCCCAGCTCCACTCCCCACAGGAGAGGGAGGTTTTGCTGGCACAAAACAAAAGGAAGGGCAACGTGGTATAGAACCTTCCTCTCATCTGATGTCACAGCCAGTGAAGAATTATTACACTTCAAAGACTCTGAGATTTCCAAAAACACACGTGAAAATATTCCCACCATCTCAAAGAACTGGAGGAAACAGGTCTTTCTGCCTTTCCCTAAATATGGGACAGCACATCCCTCTCCACAGATCCAGCAACAGTGGCCTCTCTTCTGTGGGAGAGGAGAACATCAGTGGCACATGCATTCATCACCAACAACTTGGCAGTGGATCCTAGCAGAGCTCACACCACCATGACTCAGTCTCGGCACTGCTGCCTGGGGCTCCAAGCTTGAGGAGAACAATGCTGGCAGCCCTTGAAGAAGCTGTCCCTACACACAATGCTGACCAGGAAAAGCGCCCATTCCATGGGAGAAGATGGAACAAAACAGATGCAGACATCGTCACTGCATGACTCCTGACCAAAAAGAAAATAAAAAGCAGAGCTTCCTGCTTGCAGCCACTGGTCCAAACTACCAGACACACACCACCACGTGCAGAGCCAGCAAAAGGAAAACCACCAGCAGCTTCTGTCAAGTGGACTTCCACCATCAGCTGACTCACGACCACAACACCATTCGGACCATAAAGCAACTCCAGACAACGTCCATTGTGCTGGTTATTTAAATCCTCCACAAAGCAGCTCATGATGTTGGTGTAAATGGGCACAAGCCAGACACCACAGCACCCTGAACTAATCACACACAATCTCTATCCCCTTCTAAGTTCTTCCTTCTGGAAGCAGAGATACACAGCTCCACCACTCAGTCCTACTCAGCTGGGAAGGATGTCTTCTCTGCAATGCAATATGAGTTTCATTAATTGTTCCAGAGGAACCAAAGCACAAAATGTACCAATAAAATGTGTTCTGCTTGTCAGTGTGCACTTCCCTCCCACAGGAGAGGCATCTCTAATACTTAATTAAATACAAGTTATAAAAATAAAGTTTGGAACCCCTTGAACTTTCTGATTGTCTAATGACAAATTACATAAATCATCTCATCTCACAGTCCAGTGGCACCAGCTCCTGGACAGTAAAAGGACAGTAAGAGGGAAACATCTAAAGTGCAAGACACCAACAAGGATTCTCTGTAAAAAATGTCATTTTAATACCCTGTAACAAAAGGTGCATCTGTAACCCAAAAGGTTCTGGACTCCATGGACTGAAGTTAGAAGAATCAGAAGGCAAGAAGAGGGAGAAACGGAATCAGGTTTTGTTAAGATTCATTTCCCTTCCAATACAAATACTAATACTTTACTAATATTATCCCCTTTGGCTCAGTGTCCCCTTCTTGTGATGTCTACCTGTCATGTTTTTTGGGTGATGCTGGGGGTTATGGGGTTTCTTGGGGCCGTTTTTTTGGTTTTTCAAAGAGAACAAACAGATAAAATTCAGAAAGTTTCCCTTAGGGTCAAAGTCAGCCACATGGTTCCAACTGTGCATGTTTGCTGTTTTAATAGCTGATGTTCAAGGAATGAAAAGGTCACATCACTCCAGTAAGAGAAGTTTCACAAGATTCTGAGACTGGGAATCTTCAAACAAACAGGCATCTAAAATGCAGGCCTACCTTGCTGTACCAGTTGAGGCACGGCTGGACCACATCTGGATCATCAATGCCATTTAGTTCAACATACCAGATACTAAAATTGAAGCTAGGTCCCCACGATAAGAGTGGAACTGGAGAAGAAAGGAAAAGGAGAAAAACTATGCATAAACATCAAACAATCACTATTGCAACAGAATGATTTTAAAGTTTACACAAAATTCAGTGTTTCTGACTTAAGTTCTAGCTCATTTAACTTAGCTTAGGAAAATTGCCAAATACATCATGTTCAAGTTTGTCATTTAAAGCAACCTGTGCTGAGCAACATTAACACAGCAGATCATTACAAAGCAGAAGCTTGCTTTAAGCAGAAGAGCAAAAACATTATCATTAAAAACAGCTCCAAGAGGCAACAAGCTTTGACAAGGATGGGAATCACGAGCATACTAGCGACAGTATTTGCTCCTCATAGTACATTTATTTCCCCATTTGTCAGCAACAATTATTTTCCCTAATGGTGAAGACAAGAAGCTTGGGTAGTTTAAATTCTACAAAATTAGTAACATCTGCAAGTTGTAGAGGAGCGAGGGAGGGATAACTGTCAGTTTCTAACTTAAAAACTCTATTTTTTTAAAAAAGCTTTATTTAATCTGCACAGGTTTTTTTTGCTGGTACTATTTCATCTGAATATTGGAACAAATGGACTTGGAATACTAAAAGACTCATGAAACACACTACAGCCTCTCACCTATGGCTTCTCTACCACTCTGGGTTAGTATCTGTGGCCTTGCACTGATTTTGTGGTTAATCTGCAGGTTAAGACCTGGTTCTGCTTTTTGAAGCAACTCCAACCCTCAGAAAACTTGTGTGTGAACTCTGACTCATTGAAACTGCAGCGAAATTGAGTGGTTTCATTTCAAATACTTTTGTTTCCTTTTTATTTGACTCTAACTGATAAACAGGAAAAGACAGTATTGAAGTTGAATGAGCAGTTACCAGCAACAGCAAGGAGTCCACTACCTCCTCCCTTCCACTATTTTTACCACTAAGAAATTGCCTGTTGAAACAGGCACCATGAAATACCACTGAGAT
>NW_005054522.1:708218-723238 GCF_000277835.1 Geospiza fortis
AAACTCATCATAAAGCTGTTCCTGAGCTCTTACAGGTTCTTAAGTATTTATACCTCAAACAAGCTACATCTATGATTGTCTGCAATGTGTTTGGGCACAAGGCACATGTTCAAACACATGATTTTCTAAGTTTTAGAAGGTGTATTTACAAACCTATCGCTAAAGACACACAGTAATTTCTGGGAACAGTCAAGATCCAAAGAGACTTTGTATATGCAACTCTTAACTGATTTTAGTATCCCTAAGAAGGTACTTTCTATTTTACAGCTCTCAAAACATCTTTCCAAACAGTTTTTTTTTCAACTTGATTATTAAGCACACAGCGTGATGCTTTCAGAGCAGTTCCTTGTAGGTGCATGTTTGTGGAGAGAGAAGTGAGGTGGTCAGAAAAACCAAGAGTCACCTGTCTCCCATCCACATTCCACACTCTCTGCCCAGGAAATTTCCCTCTTGATGACTTTCATCCCCTGCACAAGCTGAGTGCTGCCAATAGGGTAACTTAACACCATAAAACACGACTGCTGCTAAATTCAAGCTGGGTCCCGGATATCCTACCCATTACTGCAGCAGTCTGGCAAAATACCACATCTAAGGGCAGCACCTCTGGTCTGTCCTCAGACCTGAACACACAGAGGCGACCAAACTGAGGTTAAATTTGGTATTTGGTCAGCTATAAACATCAAAGTCTATCCAACAGCTCACTGAACTGAAACACTCCACTAAACCACAGACCACCTCAAATGGGCCAAGACCATCCATTTCCTGATGGTAAACCTGAGGCCAACTTCCAAACTGAATTATTACCACCTTCTCTATCCACCTCCATTTCTTTTCAGCAATTCTCCTCAAAACTTCTATGAGCTTCTCTCAGAAAACAAATTAACAATTCACCCTCCCCTCTGTGATGCTAACTACAACCCCTAAGGAGTTATTGGATGTACACAAGAATTTGGGGCAGCTCCCACCACAAGAAAAAGCGAAGCCATCAACTTACTGACATTTGTCCTCCCCACAGTTAACTCAGAGCTTCCAACAGTCTTTTTTACAAAAAGGAAAAAACAAAACACCAGAAATGGTGAAAGATTTTAAGGGTGCAATCTTTTCTGAGGAAAGCACATTAAGCTGTAGAGGGAAGGGAAGCAAAACACTTCCCCAGAACTGCACAGGCAAAGAAAACTGAACCTGACTCCATAGGAGCAGAAAAAGAAACAAAGCTGAAGGTTGACACTGCAATGTGATTTCCATTCCAGTTAGGCAAGTTGAAGTGCTCTGCTGGATCATCTCCACATTTTTGAACTTCTTTCTTGACTCCCAGGAGACACCTCTCACCCTTCCTTCTGTCCTCTCTCTTTTGAGGCCTCCATAGGAGTGCTCAGATCTTCAGAAAAATCTCCTTTTAGAGCACCCACAATCTGACTGATACCTGGAAAGAGGAGGCACTAAGTGCAGCATGGAAGCACTTTTTTCTGCACACCTTTGAGATGGAAATGTACTACAATCAAAGCTGTTGAAGGCCTAAAGGTATATAATTCCTCCACTTTTTATCAAAAAGACACCTCACTATGTTTTTTCCTGCAGGTACCACAGCAACCCATCCTAAAAGGTGTAACTGCTCAGAACAGTTGAATTGTTACTCCACAGTGAGAGGAGTTCAGCAGAGGAAAAAAAAAATTTAAAAAAATCAATATTCTTCTGAGAAACAGAAGGTATTTGAGTCACTTAAACACTTCTTAATCCATACATGGATGATTTTAGGGGATAGTGCTCAACAATAGCTATGCCTAGACAAGGACTGCAGCTCTATAGTAGAGAAGCTAATAGCAAAGGCATTAAACACAGTAATTTTAAATATCTCTCTCAAGCTAATTTCTGTGTCTCTCATCTACAGGCAGACATACAAACAGGTACACTTGCAACACGAAGAAAATATCCATTAAAAAAGTATCCCTCATTTTTGTTCCATCAAAGCCTAAAAGTCTTGAGGCTTAGTTACCAAATCCTGTGCTAGTAACAAACTGCAATGAGAATTACACCTGGCATTTTTCAAGTTCTTTCATGGCAATCAGTCTTTACACCTTCTGCTTTCAAGGACACAGCACAGAAAAATCTCTGCTTGAAGGAATCATGAGAACAGAGCCAGAAACAAAGCTCACAGACATGAAAAAGATTATTCTTCGATATTTTGTCCAGATAAACACTTTCTTCTCTCTCTCCAGCTCTTTAATGAGGTACTACATGAAATGTAAAAATTACCTGTCAAGTAAGTCAAAAAGCCTGCACAACTGGGCATTTCAGTGCTCAGGAACTGCAGCTGAAGTAATTAAACTAACAGAAGTGCAAGGCTTTCCTTGACCAAAGGAGAGAGGTTATTCTTTCTGTATTTTATGAGCCTGGAAATTCCTCAGCTATGTGAGCAATGGAGGCTGGAGCAGGAACTTCCCCCTCTCCCAGATCTGCCCGTGGTTTCTCCTGCCCCATGCCCCCAAATAAACCCCACTGCTGTGCTGCTGACAGTGCTGTTGTAGGTCCCTGTGCTGCTCTGTGGAATCATAAAGCCCATTCCTGATGCAAGTGCTGTGAACCCCCAAGCCCAAACCTCACTGATAGTGGGATTTCGCCCTGTCAGTCCCCGAGAGTCCAAAAGGGCAGATTTTGGCCTTGTTTCCTGGCACTGTTACAAGGAACACAGCACGGTGCTTGAAATTTTGAGTTACTTTGGCTAGCAGCTTGGAAATTTTAACAAACTCAAAACATTTTCAAGCTGTGAATCTGAAAAATAACAGAATTTCGTAACAGTGTTTTGCAGTTGTTTCACAGCAAAAAATGCTCTCACAACTTCATCAACAAAATGACACCAGCCATCAACCAGAGGCTTTCATAGGTTTAGGTGAAAAGACCATTTCCAGTTCTGTCTTAGCATAGGAATTTCTTCATGAAAGACAGCTTCAGGAAATGAAAGGCTATAGGTAAAGGAAAACTCATCTCAAACCATAACCAGTGAGGAAGTGGCAGCTCATCGCAAACCTAATATGAATGTAGATAATAATGTTTATTCATGGAATGGTTTGGGTTGCAAGACAACTGAAAGAGCACCCAACTTCATCCTCCTGATGTGGGCAAGGACACCTTTCACTATCCCAGGTTGCTCCAAGCCCTGTCCAACCTGGCCTTGGACACTTCCAGGGATCCAGAGGCAGCCACAGCTTCTCTGGGCACCCTGTGCCAGGGCCTCCCCACCCTCACAATCAGGAATTTCCTGCTAATATCTAAGCTAAATCTGCCCTCCTTCAGATAAGGCAGTTTCCTCTTGTCCTATCAGTATATGCCCTTGAAAAGTGCTACATGAAGATCCCATCCCAATAAAACAAGGACTGATATAATTTCAGAGGAAAACATCCTGCTGATGGGAATTAATCAGCATTTCACTTTCATAACAAGTTTCAACTCACGGCTACACTTCATTTCATCAGAACACACTTTCCTAGAATACAATTTACACATCCAAAGAAGCAGCCAGAAATCTTTCCATTGGGCCCTTTAGCCCTCCAGGAACTACTTGCTAGTTCTTAGCCACTGAAAAATAACACTTTCCAAAAACTTAATGTTGGAAGCTTCAGAATAAAAAATAAAAAAAATAAAGCTTTTAAAAATTCATTTAACTTTCCTGATGTAGTCAACCTTTAACTTGATTCCTCTGCTACTCTTGAGGTTTACTAAAGCCAAGCACTACAGTTGCTTCCAAAAGTAGCAGCCAGAAACCAGCCCAGTGAACAACCAAATCCTCTGCTTCTCTAAGAACAGGAAACCCCACAAATGATTACTGGATTCCCAGCCTGAAGCTTTCAGTTCCTGACAAACATGAGGAGATTCAGAAAGAACACACTGGAGCAAAGGGCCCAGAGGGGAGCCCCTACACAGCCACTATCATCAGAGTCTTGGCAAAGGAATTACCCAACACATCAAAACACTCCTAAATTCATCTAAATTAGCCAACAGGATCTTATCTCATTTTTCAGCAACTACCTCCTTGCTCTATTTTTAACCTTAAACAGCTAGTTTAAACCCAGTCATTCTTGTACTATCGCAGTAGGTAGGAAGGGAAAGATAAATTTAGTGAGCAATGAAAGGCTCCAAATCCTTGGATTAAATCCAACAACTGTAAGGCTCTTGTTCTCTCAGGCCTGCAGAAAGCAAGGAAAAGATATCCTTACCTGCTCCCACCACATGTCCCAGCACCTGGCCTTGGGGAGCACCCCCTCAACCCCTGCACCAGTCAAACCAAACATCAGGGGGTACAACCCCTCCCTGCCCCTGGGTGTCACCCTTAGCCAGAGGTGAGTGAGACATTGTGATAGGAGCAGCAGGGAGAGAGCAAGGGAGGCTTCTGCTGTTGCTTTATGTGTTACAACTGTGTTTGAGAACAAAACTTTTCAAGCTTTTCAAGACTAGATGGTTGTCAATATAGAAAATTTTACTGGTATTTAGCTTAGTTATTTATTTCAAGCTCTATACAGGAATTTATAGGAGGACAGTAAGCAGCTTCTCCCACAATTAGTTGATTCAACAGCTGTATTTCTTAAAATTGCTCTATTTTGCTTTCACTCCCCAGGATCTAAATTATGAAGCTACTATTTCTTATTAACAGGACTTCACTGTGTTCCAATCTAACCAGCCTAAAAGATGATGAAATGGAACAGCTATTGTGGATACTGTGCCTGAGTACAATGAAGTCACAAGTGCCAAGACAGGCACAAGTATCAGAAGAGATTATTTTCTACTCAGAATGCTGAAAAAATGCATTTACCTATCTTAATGAATCGACAGGGGAACATCTGTTCATCAATTTTATGCTTCAAGGTGAATGTTTCTTTGTTATAATCATTCTTTAAGCCACTGTGGGAAAAAATAAATAAGGTTACTAAATCTTACCTTGTATTTAAGGACTAGCTAATAAATGCAATCTAGGTCACGCCTGAAACACGCAGCTTGTTTCACACCACTCTGAATCATCAGTACACGTGCTGGACCCAGGCCTGGGCTGCTCTCCACCTACCTGTGCCTCCCTGGGAGGCAGCACTGGCATTTTGGGAGGGAATTGGCTTTGGATCAGTGCTGCTCCTCTGCAACTGGAACCCTGAGACTTCAGCTCCTGATGTGCTGAACTGCACTCTTCCATTCTCAAGAGGGAGATGGATCAGGTCTCAAAATTATCACCCTGACAAAGTGCTTTGTGATTCATTTATGGGCATTGCTTTTCAAAAATATCAAATACTTAGTATAATTTATAAAAAAACTTAAGTCCATATTTACTGAAAATACAAGTACAGGTCCCAAAATGAGGATTTTCATTAAACTTCAGCCGAAGTGGAACAATATTAAATGCCAATAAATTACTATGACTCTAAAAGACTTTTCCCCCCGCAATTGTAACAGCAATAAAGTCAAATTTGAAGACAGATCTATCTAAAGAGGGCAAAAGTGTGGGAAGGGTTGTGGATAGATTCTATATGGTCTTGAATGATACCTGCAACAAAGAATTTCCCATGTTTGTCCATGGCTACTCTTCTTGATTACAGATGAGGTACCTCTGGAGATGGACTTCTTATCTGTAGGCCCCCCAAAACACACCGGTTCTTGCTACTCTTTTCTCTTGCACTGCTGGATTTTAAATCTCACTTCCCTTTCTGAAACAGCACACTCCTTAAAAGGCCCTTGCAAATTTACATTAGCAACTACTCAGAAGTTCTGGATAACCTGAACAGCCCAAAGGCTCTTTTTTTAGTACCTATCAGTACAACTCTATGAAACCAAACTAAACAAAGGAAAATGCAAGTTTCCACTTGCCTGTTTGATTTATTTACCCATGTGAAAAAGGCAGATCAGCTGACTAGCTCAGATCTTCAAGGGTGCAACAAGGGTTTTGACATGGGGAGGTTACTTGGGCTTTTAAAAGTTACTTCAAAGTCCCCTACACCTGGGGAATCATTTCTTCCATGTCTGAAGCACATGGAAAGAAGGAACTGCAATCCAGCAACGCTGCACCCAGCACTCAGCTCTTCCAAATCCCCAAGAGCTCGCTCTCCACAAACTCTCTGTGGTTAGAGCAGGATAAGAAAGGCTCCTGGAGCGAGCATTGGGATTGCTGCTCTCTGACCTGACCACAAACATGAGGGCAGCCAATGGCAGGGTGACAACCACAACTCTGCCCCACTGCTGGCCATGTGTCTGCTGGGGAGCCAAGGGGGAAGAGCATTTTGGTCCAGCCTTTATGATTCCCAGAGCTGATGGAATCACATCTTACCTGGATAAGAGATCTGTCATATTCTCCTCGTTCATCCCACCAAAGACTTTAAACTTCTTTAAATTGCAGACATGTGTTTTCTCATATTTGCCAAATGTGATGCTCTGGACTATGGCAGGTCTTTCAAGCTTCAAAATCAAATACTGTGGAAGAGAAAACAGTGAGTTTGAATATTAAAGCCAAGGCTGCAAAATAAGCTAAGGGAGAAGCATTACAGACTCCAAATACTCAGTTTACAAAGCCAGAGAATAAAAGTGAAGATGAAGCCTCCCCATAATGGTATTTTTTCACTGATCCTGGAATGAAGGAAAGGTTTTGAAAAACACTATTTTTATATCAGTTTACCTAGGAAGAAGATTTGGTTGAACTACTTATGCCAAGCAATTCTATTCAGAGCTTACATACATTCCTTTAAGTTGGACTCAAGACTTCCTGAAATCTGGCAAATAGGATCCAACTACAGAGAGTGAAGATTCAAACGCCCACTACAGCCTGAAATGAAACCTAAACTGAATACACAATTAGATAAATACAGTATGTTCCACATGCTAAGAGAACATCAAATTACTTTTCCTCTCTGGGCTGATGCTGTTTAACCACTAACACAAAGTTTGGTGTGTGGCAAACAGCAGAACCAACTGCTTATTAACCATCCCAAATAAAACTGAGCCACTTAATTACAGAAAAGGAGCTTTACATGGAAAATGATGAAAACGCTCTCCCTTGTGAACATTTGCTCCCCTCTCACAATAGGTGGACACAATCTGTGTATGAGTAGTCAGATTATTTATACTCAAGCCACAGCTACCAGCTTCACCAGCACTGCTGGAGGAAGAGGCCTGTTCCCATGGAAAAGCAGGAGCAGGGAAACACTTGCACCATTCATCAGGGACCACCAAAATACCTTCCCTGACCAAACAGTTCCTGGGGGGAACCTGGAGACACGTTGGTTTTTTTTTTTCACTTTGCAGAATACATCGTTTTATATCTGAAAATAATGTGTTTCACTCTCTTCCCTGATTTCTCAGAAATAAGCAGTGCACCACAGAGGCAAAGCACAGAATGACAATTACTCATCCTGATGGATTTTGTTACAAAGCCCTGTCATCAGGACTCCAGCACAAGCAGATCAGCACGTTGTAGGACACCTCCCACCGCAGGCTCTGCTGGTGGCCCTGTCCTCCAAGCAGCAGCACTGCCAAGCCAGACATGATGCCTGAGTTTTGGACTTTCATCAGCATCAAGTACAGATATTTGCATCTGCATGGCTGCTTTCTGTAGATCCTGAGTAGTATCTCCTATGCTAAACATCTTAGGAGAGTATCTACTATCCTAGACAAGTCCATCAGTAGGGTAATCTTACCCTAGAAAGGTAATTTTTGAGAGAGCAGCAGAAAAAACTTGCTCATCCATTTAGTTCTCAGTCTTCTTATTTTTCTCTCAGCCCTATAAAGCAAATAATTCTCAATCTAGTAGCAGTACTGATATTGTTCTGGAGAGCATCAGGATAAAGGTTTGACCTCAATGGCTGGCTCCTACTATATTTACAAAAAGCTTAGATTCAGAGAAATACTTGTACACAGAGCAGTTAGAGATGAGGATGCAGACTGGATGGGTACTAACAGCAGATTTGCTGTTGAAGATGCTTCCAGTATCTCAAATTTGTTTTCAAAATTAAGAAAATAAACCAGAAGCAGCACTGTAAGGATACAACAGGAGAACACTTTAGTGCTTTTCCAAATGCTTTTAATGACAAATTTCTACTTTTGTGAAGAACACCAGCCACCTAAATGTCAGAACCCACCATTTATGCAGCAGTAAGCCATGCTGTTGTCTCAAAGTACTTCCCAAACTTCAGGGGAAAACACCCCACTAAAATTCTATAGAGAAAACTGATTTTCTAAAGAGAAAAAAGGAAAGAATAAGCAAAAGGACGGTCCTTTAATGAGCAAGGCAGCACTTGATACATGGCACAACCCGCTGCCAAAATTCCCATACAGAACAGACAGTACACAATGTCTAAGAACTCCTCCTACACCATCATATCTTCACTGCAGATTTCTCCCAAAGCTGGAAAAGTGAAGCCAGCACTACCAGCAATTGCAATTCTTAATCCTGCTGGAATCCCAAACCTAATGCCTGGGCCATGAACACATGCTTTCTCAAGTACCACACAAGATTTGCAAAAACTTGGCACAAACGTCATCCTGCGTTATTCAATTCTTACCCTAAATTAAGGGAGAGAAAACCAGCACTGCAGTTAAATCCTTTATGCCTGGAAGGGAGCGAGGCACAGCAATTACTCCCCATGGCCAGCAGTGATTTCTTAACCCTACAGACAGGAGAGGGAACTCCGTCACCCTCCTTCCCACTTCCACACATCCCACCACCTGCTGAGTCATGCAGACCTTACAGAAAATAGAAGCACAAAAGCTAAACTCAACCTTTTTTTGTGAATTATCTGCTGATTGATATGGAAACAAAGGACAGATTTGCTGTAAAAACCTGTGCCTAGATATGTGTTTTTCTGGTTTATAATGCAATACATACACATCAAACTGAAAGACTTTCAAACTAGAAAATACATTTAGATTAGCTATTAGGAATAAATTCTTTACTGTGAGGGTGGTGAGACCCTGTGGATTCCCCATCTCTGGAAGTGTCCAAGGCCAGGTTGGATGAGTGAGATAGTCTTGGAGCAACATGGTCTAGTGGAAGGTGTCCCTGCCCATGGCTTGAAATGAGATGTTTAAGGACCCTTCTAACACAAACTATTCTGTAATTCAATGATACATGTAAAAATAAAGAGATGTACTTTTTGGGTTTCTATATACGCACCACTGCCACTGTGTGGGTATCAGCGATGAACCTCACTGATGTTGAAAAAACACACTGCCTCAAGAGCTGCTAGCAGCTGGCTGCATGAATATTTCTGGACTGCTACCAGGATTTTAGCTGTGACAGACTATTCTCTGTAGCTCTAAAAGATGTGACAGAAGTGTCTGTAGGATCAAGTGATTTATTCAACCTGGATAGAGAACAAGTCTATGAGATTTCAGGCAAATACATCAAGATATTTGACACTTTTCCATTTTATTGCTGTGAGTAACATCAGCACATTTAATGTCCACGTATTCATGCAGTATTCCAAAAAAATCCAAATTATAACTGAAGTGTTTGTCCATTAGAACATGGCACACAGATACTAATTGGCATGACTGAGCAAAAACCTCAGCCCAGTTGTCAGGCCCCAGATCACAACACTAACAAAAAAGATGTTACAAAACACCAGAAGAGGAAAACTTCTGGTTTCTGATCCAACACATTTGTAAATATGCACAAAGAGCAGAGTAAGTCACACATGGCACTTCAGCAACACAACAGCTGCTTACAGTGCACCCCAAAAAAAAGCAAGTCCAGTCTTGTCACACTGGGAGCTGCAGCAAATTCCAAACTTTTTTTGAAGCTCTGGTCTGTGCTACCATTTAATGACAACCATATGCAGGCTGCTGCATCACACAACGGAGTGTAAATTTTATTAATGTACTTTAAATTAATTCCTGATACAATCTACAGAGCAGCATGGAAATCAGAGGAAAACTGGTCTTCAGATGCAAAACCGAAACCAATTGTCTGGACAATGCCACTAACTTTATGCATATGATCTTCAACTGTTCAAAATTCACAATTCCACAAGACTAGAATTGGCTGCCCAGGGAGCAGGTGGCAGAGTCACCATCCCTGGAGGTGTCTAAGAAACAAGAAGATGTGGCATTTAGCTGGACCCTGGCACTGAGAAGGTGGTGATTGGTAAAGGGCTGTGCTCTGATCTCAGAGATCTACTCCAACCTAATTGATTCTGTGATCAAATATGCTGAACTACATTCCAAACTGCACTACACAAGCTGCCTGTACAATTAGAGCCACACCATCTTTCACCAATTTCTTTTTCTTTAACCAGTTCTGCTCAAGCATATTTTTTGATTAGGGAACAATGAAACTTGCATTGCATGTAAAAATAAAACCCACAAAATAACAAAATAACAAGGGCTGTCCACAACACAAAAATCTCAATTGCTCTTGCAATAAAGTTGGTGGCTAAATAAAAATCTATGCTCTTGTTCTACATGTTATTAATCAAGCCACTCAGGGGAATTAAGTGCTCTGCACAGTCCTCCACATCAGACCATCACTGGAATCATCAGAATGAGCCTTTCTGACAGGGCCATGGTCTTCAGCATCACCAGCCTCATTGCTTCACACTTCCAATGTAAGCCGAGAACAGCATTAAAAATAGAACCATCAGCCCTCTCCTGCCTGAATAGGTTACTACATAACAGGTTTGTTATTAAATATACAATTTCTGGGTCATCTATTTCAAGACGCAAGAAAGATATCTAGTTTAATAAACAGAAAAACAGCTGTCAGATGTATTTCCTTTCACTGGCACTCATTCATAACCAACTGATGGCTTTCATAGCGATAAGAACTATTTAACTCTACCATAGCCATGAAGCCAGGAAAACCCTTTACTACATATAGTCATGTGGCAGCACTTCAAGTGCCTACACTTCCACTTTCATTTTCTTTCTCCTTTTAAAAAGGTTTGGTATGGACTTCAGCACTTTTACTGCATTGTCATTGAGCTTCTGAACACATCTTGATGTTTTTGCCTATGTTCTTCTGATTCATGCTCTGAAAAAGGTGCCTGGAAAAGTTTTGTTTCAGTCAATGAGGGAAGGGAATAAACCAATGTTTAGGGACTCACTCATATTTTTACCTTCAAGCCAGCACAGCATCATCACATCAGCAGGGAATTGCTAAACCATGGCATTAAGGTGAGGCACTGAGGAGACAAACACGAGTGATCAGGGCTGCAGAGCTTATTAAAATATCTCACATTGAGCATGCAGGACATCAGTCCTTGTGTTGTGCCTAAGCCCTGGTTTCAGCTAATAAAGCTGGGAACAAGGAGAGCTTTATTTCCCTGAGTTTTAGTTCGCTTCCTGTCCAGACCATTATGGCCACCCACACACTTGAGCAAGTGCGTCACCGCACGAGTGACCAGTTTTTAAATGGAGAGCTACCACCACAACACCTATAAAATGTTTTCCAGCTTCTTTTCCTATAGGATCCATGATGTTTATTCCAGAGATTAAAAGTCATGTGTATAAATCAACATTTTTTGGAATATGAACTATTCCAAAAGCTTGATTTTTCCTTAAATTCTCTCCTCACCACACTTATAATTCAGTCATTCACTGTTTCAACTGAAGTTTTCCAAGCTAAGATTCTGCTGTAAGAGCTTCAGCCGCTGGGAAAAAAAACCAAGGAAGCAGAACACCTATATAAACGTTTTTCCTGCATTTAATTTGGCAGTCTTTCAATGGACAAGGTGCAAGAACTATTTTGATCAAAATGCAACCAAATCTGGAGTTCTTTCATCTGTCAAATATGAGACAACACAAATGGGAACTGCTTCTATATACACAGAAATAACAAAAACTGCACTCTTTGCACACAGGACTCTTCTGCAGATTTTAATTCCCCACTTCCTCTTTCTAGCTGATTTTTCAACAGAAAATTAAACCATAAAAAATGCTTTACATGAATAATTAAACACTCAGATTAGAAACATGAGAATTAGCTGCAGTATATAGCACTTTATATAGTACAAAGGCACTGCAAATACATCGTCTCTCTTACTCAGCGCTCAGGATTGGGCTTGCTGAACACATGAGCAGCTACACAGTACTTTACATTCTCATTATTAGATATAAAGATTCAAGCAAGAGGATACAGCAACATGGTCTTTTCCAGTCAGGCAGCTAGATTTTCTGTTAGTTTTGTCTTTAAGTAAGAGACTAAAACTCAAATACTGTCTTGCCAATCTCAGTTACCACATGAGGATTTGGGGTTTTTTTTGCAAGCCAGGCCTTAATTCTGGATACCTAATATATGTCTTGGTATGTGACACACAGGTAGACAATGCCAGTGTTAATTCATCTCTCTCCTACCAAGAAGTTTGGGTTAAATGCCTTGCTTAGCATGCAGAGCAGTGCCCAACTCTCCAGGGTTGGAGTCAAGTCATTCTGCAATATTATCTCCATTCAGGTCACGACTTGTACACATGAAAATTTTGGAAGACATCTCTTTAACAAGCTCGTGTGGTTTGTACAGAAGTCTGCCACTCTAATTAATCCCTGCTTAATCTACATGTCTGAGTATAACCTGCATCAGTCCTTGTCATCCTTAAGTATAAATTGGGAATATTCTAAAGCATCCACTTACAGGAGGTGCGTTTCCATTCCAGAATCAGATTTTTTAAAGGGCTGAATGTTCATGATGGCTCAGAAAATTAGAGTGAATTTGAGCAACAACTAAGAGTACATGGCTCATGAAAAACCCAGTCCAAAGACACACCATGAGCCAACCTTGCCTTGGGAACAAAAGCACCCCAAGAAAAACGTGCTTCCTGCATAAAAGTAAAGGATGGCACAGGCTGGGATACAATCCATGCTCAATACTCACTACTCTGCAATCCATAATTCCTAGATAGACTAAACTGCTTCAGGCTATGGATTAAAATTCTGCATTGTTTATCAAAAATATAAATAAGTAAAATAATCAAATTCAAAGACCAGTAGATGCACAGAAGCATCAAGAGGATCAATATCAGTCTTCACAATCCGGTTTAAGGAATACAAAGGATACCTTTCCTTCTCCTCTAAAAAGCCCAAAAACCTAATTTTACAGACACAATGACATAGAAGGATTGAACAGAAAATCCAGGTGAAAGCTCTTCAGTGGCATCAGATGACCTGCTGCTCTAGGGAGCCTCCAGCACAGACTCTGGATCTTTAACACAACTCCAAGACAAAGCAGCAAGATTCACCTGGAGAAAGATCCTGTGAGATTTCACTCATGAGGAATACTTGGATTAACTAAGTAGATAAGCAGAACTTTGCATAAGAGGGACACTGTGCAAATCACTCTGCTGTGTATCAGTGCTTTAAACAAAGAATTGAAAACAAGCAGCATAAGAGACATAGAAGCTGATCAAACATGTCAGAGTAATAAGGTACAGATCTAACACAGAGAGAAGGAGAATATTCACTGGAAAAAAAAAGTGGAAAAGACTATTCTGAATAATCTAACAACCTTAATAATAGCAAGAAAGCAAATTAGATGCTAAAATCAATACAAATCTTATTTTAATAAGGTGCTTAACCAGCAGAAGAGGTGACATTTGTGTCTCTAACCAGAGGCCACATTTCTGAACGTGCTATAAGGAGAAACAAATAGCAGCTCCTTAGATGTGGGATTCAAGGCCAAGAACCTACAACAGCCTCCAGTAGTGCTGACAAAGGGGGACCTGCACGCCTCATTAGCAGCTTAATCTCACCATAAGGTTTGATTATTTCCAGCATGACCATGACTGCCAAGGAGGAAACCTGAAACTTCCCCCACAATGAAGCACTTCTAGAAAGATCACAAATTGCTAGAAATGTAAATATCTCATGTACCAACAACCTGCATTTTACTCAGGGAAGGAAGCCTATAAATACATCCATGTCAATAGCAGCAGCCCATATTTCAAATAAAAACCCAGCATTCATTACATAGAGCAGCACACACTCAGGAGCTTACCTGGGGAGGATAATTGCTTTCTGAAGACCATCTTGAGGACTGATCATTTGGTCTATCCACCAAGATATTCCTAAGAAACGAGAAGCCAAAAGTAATTTAAGTAACAGCTGCATATTTTACATCTCCAATAAATGTGCTGTACATTCAGATCAGTAACATTCTCATGCAACTAATAAATCATTAGGTACAGACTCGGGTTTTCCCCCTTTTTTATTAAAGATTTTCTGAATTGCTATTTTACAGGACCCATCAAAATACGCCTTCAAGCTTTGTGGTTGTGAAACAGAGCTCCAAGTTGCGAAATAAAAAAAATTCAAATTGTGACATAAATGTAAAACAGATGAATTTACATAGGCCTAAGTCTGTAATGAAGTGGAAAAAAATGGGCTTATACAACTCAGTAGGGTAATAACTTTTCAGTAAGGTGAAAATGATGAGCAGTTGGAGGGTTAGTAAGCCAAAACCCCTTCTTTAGTAGATAGGCAATACTGGAGGGAGAGAAAGGGCTGCTAACCCACTTAAACTTTCCTGGAGCATAGAAAGATGACCACCAGAGCCATGCCAAATTTTAACAAGTATTTTTCACGAGCTGTAAGCCCAGAACAAGACACAAAAAAGTAGAAGTTCAAGTCTTCAACCAGCAAAATTGAGTTGCTTTCTTCACTTTGAAATAGTACAATACTTAGGTATTTAATAAATTCAAAATAGTTATTTTTTTAGCTAAAATGAAACAGATTCATCATGACAGTTACATGACACATCTGCTTTCTCTTCTATAACCATGCAGTAAAGCTCACATCCCAGATTAAACTTAAAAAAAACCCTATAAATCCCTAAAATATATATAATTATTGGCAAGGTGACAATGCACCACCTGCTGGACAGGGCTTGTGAGCTTCACCACTTCCAACTAACGAACTCGTCAGCTCATAAAACTTATGTAAAAAGAAGGAAACAGTCATCAAAAGGCTTCTGCCATCTCCATCTGCTGTGTAGGAGGAAAAGAACACGAGCATCTGGATTACTACAAAGGGCTGGAGGAAAAAGCACTCCAAAAAAAGCTCCAAAG
>NW_005054522.1:723248-736046 GCF_000277835.1 Geospiza fortis
CTCTTTCCACACTGGGCAGCCCAAAATCACCACAGCAGCAACAGTATCCAGGCAGTCCCATGATGGGACAAGGGACGTGGCCAGGAGCCACACCAGGGCGGCCTCTTAAATCTGAACATTTTTGAGAGCTGGCCAAGTGGCTGTGTCTATCCATAGGCTTGGAGAACACCTCCAGATTTTCACACAGTGCAGGAATAAAACTGAAGTTCCCCCTCTCTCTAGCTGATTCCCATCATAGCACAGCATTTATTAACATAGCGATGCCAGCAGCCATCCAGGTCTGTGGCTGCTTTATTCACCCATCCCCACTTGGGAAAATGCAATGGAACAGCGCTGCCCTCTGCTCCAACCCCATCAAACATAAAAAACATGGCTCTACGTAATTCAACATCCAGCTAACAACATCATCTGCACTGCAAAGAGGCTCAATTACAAGAGAAAACCTGGCCCTGCCTTTAATAACAACTGGGACAAAACAAACCAATCTAAGTGAAGAGAAGAATTCGGGAACTGAAACACAAATTTCTAATAAAAGCTGCCAGTTTGAAAGCTAAGTCACCATTAGAAATCACAAGACACTTGCTTCTGAGAAGAATCACCTGCAGTCTCCTGTACCATGCCACAGGCAAGACAGTATTTAATAAATCCTTAATACCTCTTAGCATCTGGAGAGAAAAAAATGCTAAACTTAAAGATATGTATCTTATATTAAATACTTTAGGGATACAAAGGCAGATAAAACTAGATAATGCTGTATGGCTTTTCTCCTTTATGGAACTTTATCCTAATCCTGGAACACAAGAAGACAAGTTACTCGACAGAATAAATTTTATTTATGATTCCATTACATTTGTTTAAACATTAGACAATAAACTCTTCATACACTGAGCAACACTCGCAGGAATTGGCACTGCTGCATGGTCAGATTATGCCCAGCTGGAAAGAGGCATTTTGTACCTGGGACAGATCCCAAATATCATATTTTTAGAAGCAGATTTGTTTGCTTCTCCAGGTCAAAGATCAGTTTTGCCACAACCAAGGAAGATCTCAATCAGCACAGCTAGACAAGATAAAAACCCTTCCACAGAGTGAGAGAAAAGGGACAGGCAACTCACACAAAATTAAGGCTAAAAAGAAATGTGAAAGATAAAGATAGCAGCATCAATGGAGTTAGAAATGTTTAAAATACAAGGGTTATTAATTTATTAAGATTAAACAAACATTGAAGACAGAAGTCCATGTGTACAAAGCCAGTTTGCCATAACAGTTTAGGAAAATTTATGGACCTGGAGGAATTCAAGCACTGCAGCAGCCGTGAGGCAATAAGAAACAAATAAATGCATGTCCTAACAGCAGATGCCTTTTTCCATGTAAAGCCCTTTTTTCTGGACATCACAAAACTCCTACACAGTACCCGGAGGGAGGCTTTGCAGATATGACACCTAGATTAAAATCTGAGAAACTTTAGAAGTGAAAATTCCATTAACACGACGACTTTCCATGTAATTTTCACAAGACATTAAAAAAGGTATTTGTAAGCCCTCGAGCTACCACACGTACCAACGGTTTTACGCAAGCTTTTCCTGTGAAAAAAGCAACCCATTAAACGTGGCTTGAGAGCACTTCCCATCATCAGCTGTGGGTACAAGATCAAGTCTAGCACAAATTTACAACACTGCCAAAGGGACCAGCCCACCCACTCACAAAGGATCCTCCCCCTCCCTACACCAGCAGCTATAATAAAGATTTGCATAAATAACTTATTTCATCAGAGCAGTTCTCCAGCTCAGCTCATACCAGCACCAGCACAAACTGAGACTAAAACATGAGCAGCTGGATTGGGACAAGGGGTTCCCACTGGAGTGAACTCCCAATCCCCACTTTCTACTGGAAAGAAAAAATGACATGACGTGATGTTGGAACTCTGGATGCTGAGAATTTTAGACCCTCTGCTTTTAGAATTTTAGCACCTCTGCTCTGAAAAGCAAAGCAGGAGGGACCCTTTTATTAACACCACAAGCAATTCCAGAGACAGCCCTGGTGTGCCTTATTTCCTAACCTGGCTGCCTGCACAGCTCCCAGAGCTAAGCCTCACTGTAAGCATTCCCATCACTAAAGAGTGGATGGCTCCATGCAGAAAGCTCTTGGCAGAGCACGCTGCAAGTTTCTTTCCATTACCCAGGCAGACACTGCTCCCACAACTGCTGGAAGGAGATAATTTTTCCTTTTACCAACCCAGAAGCTGTCATATCCTTTGTGCCAACCGTTGGCTGATCTCTGCTGAAATAAGAGAGATGTCCCCATGCCTGGGGACTTCTCTGTGCAAAGAGTTCTGTGGGTTCAGGCACGACAATCACTAAGGGAGAGTTTTCCTTTGCTCCAGTGGGAAAGGGAGAAATAAGATGACTTTGCAGAATACGCTGCAAATTAGGTTTGAGGCTGCTATAACTTGCATCTAACCTAAATATTTTCATGGAGCTGCTATTAGGGAAATCCGTGACTTTAGGAACAAGTCTTTAAGAATAAACAAATCCCAAACACTCTTTTTGCTTGGCACATTCATATGGCTCTTCGGAGAGCAGCTGCGCAGGAAAGGGCACAGGCTTCACTAAGAGGACTTGGAACTCAGACTCTCTTCTTCAAAACCACAGAGCTACCACGCCATTACACTGCAAAAAGGCACTCAGAGTGCTAGGAAAAGACAGACTGGCTAGAAATGGACTAAATACTTGCTCCAGGGTTGTCCACGTGATGATTCTTTCCTACAACTATCCCAAAAGAGATTGGGAAGAATGCAGCAACTGGAATACATGCACTAGAATTTCCACTAAATCCACTGGAAGACGTGGTGGATCGAACTATTCCAAACATGCAGAACCCTCACAGCAGCCAGCAAAAAGCATCCACGGAGATAATCCTGCCCAGCCTAGACACTGGAATGTACACACAGCCTTAACCAAGAAAAACAGGGGAAAAAAAATTACTTACCACCTAAAAACCCAATGGATCTGGAAAGAAATACAGGTTTTTTTCCTCCTGCAACTCCCATAACTCACTAGAAGCCATGCTGGTTTCGAACCACCTGGCTGCAATGTTTGAAAACCTTCTTGAACCTATAGCTGTCCCCTAAGGCAGGTAAAAAACCACTTTTTAGGTTCTGCTACAGTTTCTCTCCTTCTCACTGGAGAAGTTCTCTGCTCAGAGAGGCAGAAGGATGTAAAGACATGAAGATGTCCTGATTGAAACACAGTAAAAACAGGAAGTGATTATGTAGATCTATTCTGGAAAAAAAGTGGGGGGTTTTGGGGTTGCTTTTTTACAAGATGGGACTTCTTAACCTCTTGCATAGCAAAACAAAGTTTGAATAGAACATGCACAGGAGCATAGTTTTAAATATTATATTGTCACAAGATTGGCCAACTTTCTGCTCAATTTTGCTTCATGTCTCACCCTGTCATCCAGTATATTACAAACCTATTTCTATAAAAAATAAAATAGCTTAGTAAATACAGCATTACAAAAATAAACTGAAGAATTCAGAAACCTTACAGAAATATATTCATCAGATCACACTGGACAACAAACCTGGGATTACTTAGTTCTGGCCTAGAAACAGCCCAATTAAAATCAGGTTCTCAATTTTTTCATTGAAAATTTGCTTTTGTTTTTTAAGTTGCCAATCATCCCAGCCAGACCAATCTTAAATGGTAAATGACCCTGTTGTAGACATTTCCAGTGAGGCAAGGTAGGAAGTACTTTTTTATCACTCCCCCCATCTAGTTAAGACTTTAAAACAAGACCTGTTTGATTCATCAGTTCTTCCTACAGACACGACAGGAATGAAATAGTAACAAATAGCGACTAAAACTGCAGCAGTGTAGTGCAGGAAGTTACAGAATCACTTGGGGTTGGGAAAGCCCTAAAATCACCAAGTCCAACCATTAAACCAGCATTGCCAAGGCCATCACTAAACCACATCCACATGTCCTTAAAATCCCTCTAGGAATGGAGACTCCACCACAGCTCTGGGCAGCTGAGCCAGGGCTGGACAACCCTTTTGGTAAAGAATCCTTTTGGTAAAGAATCCCTTCCTGATATCCCATCTAACCCTCCCCTGGCACAGCTTCAGGTCATTTCCAAGTTATCAGAGCCCAGTAAATAACTTCTATTCCAGTGACACTCAACAACCCTAAATCACAGATTAAACTTTTGACTGTATCACTGTGCGATTCAAATCCTTGGTGGCAAGAGCTCCCAGCTCCAGGCTGGGAATATCAGTATTAGCACAGAGGAAAAACAAACAGGAGAAAAAATAAAGTCAGGCTTGTTTACTGAAGTTGCTACCCACAGTAACTTCATGCACCACAGATGATTACCAGCCTAATTGTCCCAACATTTAGGGATTATAGTTTAGATGCAATTTCACTGCTAAGTGATGCTGAGAATCTTCTAAGCTTGAAAAATTACCAAGGTTTGTTCTCTCTCTGCGCCAACCCTGGGTTTGAATTTAAGAATTGTTAGATCACTAAAACAGATATTGTTTACATATTTTGATTAATGTCTGGTTTTTTAATAAGAAAATAACTTAAAATGCCAGTGACATTAGTGAACTCATCATTTTAAGATCATCTGATGCAGTTTCCTTTACTCATCTCATACTCTGTGTTCACTGGTACATATTATTACCTGTACATACATTACACATGTCCACTTGTACACATTATTATCCTCAGTAAGGATATTTGAGCTCACAAGGATATCTGAATTCCTGCCTTTTAACCAAGCTTAGGTGAGATACCAGAAAACTCCCTGAGTAGAAATAAAGCCCTGGCTTAATAAAAAGACCAAGAATAGCATGAATTCTGCCCTTCAAGACTCAAGGATAAAGATGAAGAGATTACACTCTTCAGTTGACTGACTTTGTAGCCAATAGATAAAATACTGGAGTAAAATCCTCCAGAATTTAAAACATCACCACCCACAACCACTGGATAACAACGTTCAGTTTTCATTTTGAGAAAATCTCCTATCTGGCTTGAAAATAGTTTGGATGATGTGTGAACATAGGGATTTCTACAGCCAGCAATCACCACAAAAACTTGGACTTTCCAAATCTTCCACAGTTCTGGTGGAGCAGCCCACTTCAGCACTGCTCACTTTTCATTTCCAAAAGCATTTTCTTGGGATGGGACAGATCCTTTTAAAGTAGATTAGAGGAAAGCAATGTCTAGCACACATCTATGTAAATCCCCTGTGCTGTGTTTTGGAAGCATCACAACCTCAGTAGAGTATTTCTGCTTGACTAATGCACATATGGAAAAACTTAACAAAGGCCAGGAAGTAGATCAAGGCCTTCCATGATTTCACAACAGTGCAAGGATGCTCTTTTATTCCACTATATCTGTAATAATTCCACTCAGGGGAAGCCACAAAAGCAGACTGAGTGATGATATGTAAAGATATACATTGCTAAATGTAAGCCATAAACACATCTTTAATACTCATCAGCACTGTAACCTCACACCCAGTAAAAGTTCACCCAAAAAACTGATGCCTGTAAAAGAATTTAAAGCAGACTATGTTCAACAAAACAGACTCAAGCGCCCTCATGCCCAAACTGATGTCAGGTTTGGAAATTTTTCCACCAAAACTCTATGGAAAATGCCTCCTGGTTCCAGGTAGGAAAACTTTCAGAGTTTTCCTTTCAAAATTAAGCTTCTCTCACTGACAGTGCAACTCAGAGAATGTAGAGGACAAAATACAGATCTGGGAAGAAAAGGAAGTTTCAGCCTGTTAAGTGCTGGTTATGTGGAGAAACGCAGTACAGGTCAAACATTTAACCCTGGATTACATTAGGGAATAATTCCTTATTTTGGATCAATATACATAATTCATGCTAAAGGATATAGCAGTTCCCAGGCCAAAATTACTTTCATATTTGGCAGTTTCCAAACCCTGTAGTAGAAATTAGGATTTTTAGAAGACAAAATTGAAAGTTATCAACAGTACACTGTCACAGAAGAGTGGAGTGGGAACTCATTCATCAATTCCTTATTCACAGGTCAATTTACCTAACCCAAATTTTTACCTCAAATTTAACACTCTGTGTTAAGAGCATCTCTTTACTAATAAAACTTTCAAGTGCATTACAGGCTGGGAAATCACTGTTTAAATATAATTACCATAACAGCCAAATGCTGTTTAAACTATGTACTGACAGAAAAAGATTCCAGAAAAATACAGGTCATGTCCTAAAGAGAGTTTCAATGTTTTTCCAGGCACCTTCCCAGAGCTTGAGCATGACATTATGAACCCAGCCAGTCTCAGGAGGAAAGGCAGGGAAGACCAAGGAAAACACCACCAAATTCAAATCGACCAGAGCACAATTTTTCTCCATGATGAAGATCCTGTCCTCTTCCAGGAACAGCACAAGGTGCCAGCAAAGGAAGAGCAAGTGCCATCAGCCAGACTGCTCGTACAGTTTAAATTCAGACGTGCAGGCTGCTGTCCTCAACTTAAATAAATGGTTGTGCTCCTTGATTTAAATTGATTCAGGAAATAATTTCTCAAGGATTATGCACACTGAGTTGGAAGTAATGACTGAAATAGCAACTACCTAAAGCAACAAACCACTCTACATCTTCAGTGCTCCTCCTCCCCTTCCAATAGCTCAGTGAACTTACAGCTCGCTCTTCCCACAGAATTCAACAGGCAAAAAAAGCAAAATCATATCTGAGTTTACAAGTTTATATTAACATGCAATAAAGTCAAGTACTGGCTTGCTTTGGAACAACTCACCATCTATGTAAGTGATGGAATCAGTGCTACCCACGCCACTTAATCTCAGCAAAAAAACGAGGATCAGATCACAAAATCGGTGGTGGTGATAAACCTGACCATTCTACCAGTAATCTGATAAAAACATAATGAATGTACAAAATTATAAACCATATTCTTTGCCATGAAAAAAAAATCAAGCAGACTGTATGTGATGCCTGAACAATAACATTTATCCCAAGGAAAACTCTGTTTTAATAACTAGTTAGTCTTTAAACCAGTAATTAGTAATTAAAGGCTGGAAAACTTTTATTAAACTCCCAGGCTATACAGCAACATACACAGCAAATGATCCACAATCTGATGATGTTAACACCTCCCATGAAAATTTTACATTCTTAATGTTCTGTAAAATGCCATCCCAGAATAGGCTGAACATCAGAGCACTACAGGTTCTGCCAGGTTGGGCACACCAGGGAACCTGAGCAATTAGCATTTCACCTTCCTCCTTCTGCCAGTGAATAAACCTGTCTAATCTCTTAAATAACATCTATATTTTAACTGGAGCCTAAAGAGGTTTGTCCTGATACTACAGCACTTGTGCTTTTACCTGGGGAGCAAGAGATATCATAACTCATAATCCCTCATAACTTCATAATTTTGTGATTTTTTTCACTCCCTCCACCTCTGACATTTTTCTTTCTCACTAATTAACTTTATCAGACACCAAAGAAGCATTTTATAGTTATGCATTCAATGGGTAGGCAACTTTATTATCTACAGAAATATTTTGCTCTGTAAGTACTGAATTTCAGCACTCACAGAAAAATTCTAGGCTACAGAAGTGATGTAAACAAAAAGAAAAATGCCTGTCAGAACATGAGATTGTCTAGAAACATCCAGAACGTCCACACAAACAGGCAGAGGGGGAAGAATATTTTCCACTGGCCACTGAAAAGGATGAAAAGCAGAACCGAGAGCGTTTCTGTACAGAGGGCTCAGCTGAGAGGCAAGGAGTGGGGCAGCTCATTGTTTAGCCAGGGTCTGCATCCCCTGCTTATTTTAAGAAATGTTGGAAGTATTGATCAATATTGAAATTCATCAGTAGTTACAGAGCCAGCCCCTGTGCCTCCCCCAACCTAAAGGCAAAGCAACTACAACAACGAAAGTGAATTGGCTATGTCAAAATACTGAAGGAAAGCTAGAAATGCTGATAACTTAAGCTGAAAAAAGTACATTAATGGTTATTATTAGTGCAAAAACCCTCCAAAGTCACAGTTCTACAATTCTTCCACCATTTGGGTCTGGTTTAGATGGCTTTAAACTGCTTAGACCTCAGCAGAAGGTATCCTTGCCTTGTAAAGGGAACATAATATTAAAAATAAACCTTTTCATTAGTCATGACTGCTCCTAGCTTGAACAGCAGATGCTTCAAGAGCTGGATGCATCTACAAGGAGATTTATGAACCTCTATGGTACAGATCTGAGTCACCAGTTTCATGTGGTTGGAGGAGAAACTGAGAACCCCATTTCACTGGCCACAAACATGTTTTTTCCTGTTACAAAAATCTCAGCGAGCACAGGAGCTGGAATTCAGGTTATTTTTCACCTGGGGCTTTTTGTTTGTTTGTTTAGGTCTGTTGTTTTTAATCCTTATGGACTTTACCCCCAAAAAGTTTGCTGCATGTGCTCTCTTCACCTTCTGGATAAGGTTTTGCAAGATTTGAAAACATTAGAGTACACTTCTTTCAGAGTAGACCACTACAGCAGTACATTTTAGCTTGGCCAGGAACTTGCTGTTACATCCTCATAACTAGAAAGCAAAAGTTAAATTTGCATCCTCACTTTAAAAGCCTATGAGTCACTCATATTTTACTATCAAAGTATCTTTCACTAAGTTTTCTTCCCCTAGTTTGATGGAAATACAGAAAACTGATGGAAAAAAAAAACTTCTTTTGAGTGTATTTTAATAACAAGATCCTTCCCTGCTCCAGGATACTTCCTAGGAAAGGGACAAGAGTTATTCAGCCTTCAACATATGACACCACTCAAGGCATCAAACTGGAGAAGACTGGAATTAACTGAAGTTGATCATTAAATAGATAAAAGTGAGTTGCAGTGAAAAAGTGACACCAACTGAGAGGTTGTTAATGGTATTTAATTATCAGCTAAGAAACCAATCTTAATTTATATTCTTAATAACAACCTTAGCACAAGAAATAAACAAAACACTAATTAAAAATCCTAGAGTCAAACACAGAAATGACCTTCCTCTACAGAGATTCCATGCAGGAAAACTTGAAGCACTGAAAATTTGAGCAACAGAAACAGGATGAACATTCCTCACTGAATTATGTGAATAGAGGAACACAGCAAAAAGCTCTTGTTAGTAGTCTCTGAAGTGGGATTTCAGCCATATAAAACAGTGACAGAAGGACCTGAGTGCATTATTAAATACAAAATGCCATCAGTCATGAGGCTGATGCAGCCACTAGAACCCACAGCCCCAGGATGCAGTAATCTGGCAATAAAAAAGGATACAAAGCTGCCATCATACAGAGCACAGCACTTCACCTCTCATTCACCTCAGGAGAAGTTCAAACTGGAGCAGGTACAAAAACAAGCCACTAAAAAAGTCAGGATATGAAGTGCTCCTCTCAGTGAAGAGCAAGAGCTTCTGGTTCTATTCCTTACCAAAGGAAAAAAAAACCAAAAACCCAAATTAGAGCAAGGCCTGCATTACCTTCTACAACTCCTTATTCCCTCCTTATCCAGAAAGAACCAAAGTGACTGAGCTCATCACTTCTTGCGGGAGGGCGGAGAAGGGAGAGGATTGAGTCCATCTCCCTGGCTCTGTGCATGTCTAAAGACACCATCACTTGCTTGTGTCACTGGAGGGAAGCCACAGCAGGTGCTGGGGCAAGGCCAGCCCCATGTGAGGCGTCAGGGAGCAGCCTCCCCTGGGGCTCCATTCCTCCCCTGGGGCTCCATTCCTCCAGGGAGGAACCCTGGAGAGGCAAGGAATGGATCTGACAGAGCAGTCTCAGGCAATGGGCTGGGCTGATCATTTTCCAGGTTGGATAAGCTGAAGCCTCTTAATGCTGAACTGGTGCTTCAGCACAGGCAGAGGATCTCTGGAAAGATCAGATGTTTCAACACCAAATTTCCTCCTGGATCAATTCTCTTCCCAAAGGCACAACCTCCCCTACAACATAGACTGAGCCAGGCACTATTACCAGACCAATTCTTTGATTTCTACCCACAGTTTCTAAAATAAATATCCAAGTCAGTCTTCTTGCAGGTACAAACCAATAAACAACTCCAGTGACTTGGAAAACAGGAGAAGTATTTATTTTCATTAAGACAGTCCTCACTTAATGTCTGGAAAGGTCCTTGCAAACATGCAGGTAGCTGCAGCACTGGTAAAACTGCCAGAAACTGGATCCAGCACTAACTAATCCTCCAGCACCACCAGCAAATGCAAGAGGAAAGACACTGGCACTGAGCAAAGGAAGCTTCTCTGTCACTGAAAGAAAATGAGTGCTGTCCAATAGACTACTGTTCCTCAACTAGAGCATGACCAGAAAGGCCTTTCAAAAACACTTTTTGTTTGGCTTTGTTCAGGCTTTTTTAATTAAAAGAGAGGTTATCAGATGATTTCAGCGTTCTGAAAAGTTTCAATGTCAGTTCAGCATCACATAAGCAGGTGAGATGTCACTAGACATCTAATTTCCTCCCTGGTCAGCAGTGATGAAAGCTTTACATTCCAGAACTTTGTTTTACATTTAAAACCATACAACTACTTAAGACATGTGCTTAAATCATGCTTAACTCCTCTGCTGCTCCTCCCTGAGCACTTTGCCTGCAATACCACAACTCCCAACAACAATCAATAATATTTAATAAGTTGTATATTCACTCCTACACACCCAAGGGCAGAGCCTCTTTTCTCCTTAAAGGTTAAAGTGGTTTCTTTCCAGCTATGCCAGTAAATTTATTTAAACTACAGCATAACCAGAATTCCCAATGTCACAGAATCATGCAGGATGGAAAACATCCTCTAAGATCAAGTTCTTCCAGACAAGCATCATTTTGTTCTGCATATTAAATACTAAGAGAACCTTTAGCTGTGTGTGCATGGTAATCCCACAGGGTGTTATGGTCTTGTCCCAGTAATTTTCAAGATTTCCATCTTCAGTCCATCCCCAAAATCCCACCCTCCTATACATTTCTTATTAAACTTTCTCTTTTTGAGAGGCTGATCTTAAATCACAGGTCAAAGCTTCTCCTTTCCAATTCAGACTGTATTCCAGCTCTCTCCCAGGCCATGGGAATAAAAAGTAAGCAAGCAAAAACCAAAACTTCCATAGCAAGACCAGAATCCCTCAGACCAAGGTCAGCACACAAGCCCATTGCTGGGATTACAGTGCTTAAAAGCAGATAATAAAATTGTTTTCATTGATGACAAGCGCTTTTAAACAACATCTTAAAACCAGCCAAATGCAAGGTCACACGTTTGTAAAATACCATCCCAGCTACAGGAACAGGAATTTGTATCAGGGAAGGCATTAAGGACTTTGGGCAGCACTGCAGATGCCACGTGAAACTTAATTCCTGACATCAGTCTGTAGCAAAAGGGACTAATGGGAGCCTTGGGAAGGAATATCAAGGACAAAGACAATACTCTGTGTTTGTATAGCATCACTGAGATCAATAATGGACTGTCACCCTCTCCTCAGGGACCAACACCTTAACAGGATTTTAAAAGCCAGAAATGGCAGTAGAAATAACTACAAGCTCATCAGAGACCTGAAAGAGGCACCCTAAGGGCAAGCTGTTTAAAAGGAAAGGTTTCATTACCACCAAAGATTACCAATTAGAGAAGAAAGCAGCTCTTTTTCACATCTAACACAGAAAATATACAGAAGAAACAAAACGATTCAGAGTTCAGTTAAAAACCTGGATTTAGAGGTTTATTTCATTTTGCAAAGTGGAGATAATTGAGGATATTAATAATTAACAACTAAGGCAACTCTGTCACTTGTTGCTAGCGGGTGAGTTGAGGATACATCAATCAAAGGTCAGCAAACGCAACACAATCGATGATGGGATGAGTCTGGACAGCCCATAATGACCTCGTTGTGCTGTGACCCCAGCAGTCCTCCCAAATTCCAGCACCAAGGACGGCTTATCCCAAAGGTGTACCAAAAACATCACACCTAAACCACGCTCTGGTCACTCCAAACTTGACTGTCAGCGACATGAGGGATTCCACAGGCTGCAGCTGGATGTCAACAGAGGATGGGATCACTTGGTACAGCAGCACAAACCGATGGCTCTAACAGGTCCTGCCAACCCCCAAATTCCTAGAGGCAAGCGATTAGAGCAGCAGGTGACCCCTTTCCCCTAAAGCCACACAAAGCAGGGGACACAGCCCAGCATGCCAGAGGTCAGGGGCAGGACAGGACGCCCAGCTGCCAAAAAACACAGAGCCCACAAGCACCTGACAGAGGCAGGGCAGGTGGGGCACTGATCCTTCTCCTCGTTTCACCCAGTAAGTTACCAGCCTCTCCCACACAGGCACCTGTTCTTCCCCCAAATCTAGGCTCAGCTTCTCCTCTTTAGCTGCAACTTTTCTTTGCTCATATCTCGTCCTAAAGCTACCCCCAAACCTAACTCTCCAGGCCCTCCCTATTTAACTCATCACCCTAAAACCGGCAAGCCCAGACCCTCTGCTCCACACAACTCCTTCTAAATCTCTTCATGAACCAGTGCTCCAAACACAGCCCCAAGTGATGGTGCCCTGTCCCTGAACTTCCAGCCCTGCTGAGCACCTCCTGCCCCACAAACCCCCCCAAATCCCGCAGTACAGGTCTCCGTCAAACGCAGCCCCCCAAACCCCGCTGTAAAGAACCCTCTTACACACAGCCAACCCCAAACTCTCCTGTAGAGACCCTGGTCACACATGGCCCCCTAAAATCTCCTGCACAGAACCCCCTCACACACAGAACGCCGCTCACA
>NW_005054522.1:736279-759361 GCF_000277835.1 Geospiza fortis
GGACGGTCTGAGGGGGCTCGGGGGCGGGTGAGGGGCTGCTCTGTGGGACCGAGGGCTTCAGACGCTGCCCCTCGGGGATGAGAGGCCCTGAGGTGTTCAGGGGATGCTCAGAGGGGCTGAGGGGATGCCCTGAGGGACTCAGAGGATGTCCCATGGAGCTGAGGCGGCCTGAGGGGCTCAGAGGGGCTGTGGGTCTGAGGGGATGCCCTGAGGGACTCAGAGGATGCGCCGTGGAGCTGAGGGGTTCACAGGGGCTGTGGGTCTGAGGGGATGTTCTGAGGGACTCAGAGGATGCCCCATGGAGCTGAGGTGGCCTGAGGGGCTCAGAGGGGCTGTGGGTCTCAGTGGATGCTCCATGGAGCTGAGGTGGGTCAGAGGGGCTCTGGGTCTGAGGGGGTTCCCTGAGGGGCTCAAGGGATGCCTCAAGGGTTTTTTTGTTTAGGTTCGCTTAAACAAAGGTGAGCTGAGAAGTTTGAGGAATGCACTGTGGGGATGAGGGGCTCAGGGGGCTGAGGGGTGTTAATTACCAAATGCTCCTTCCCTGGCCCCACGTGGGTGGGTGATTGGAAAAGAGATCAAGAGAAACCCACTGAGGTTTGATCCTGCACCAGTTCCTGGATTTATAAAATTGTTAAGGTTGGAAAAGACCTTTAAGACCATTGAGTCCATCAACGCAGCACTGACAGGACCAACACATAAACTGGGCATTCTTTAACAAGCTTTTCTCTGTCTGAGGTTGTTGTAGGGTTTTTCCTGGAGAAGGGAGATGTTTTCACCCAGAGCTCCCACCAAAGCAAAGGGGAAACTTGGGACACCCCTGGGGGAGCTCTGGGCTACTTGAGAAAGAAGGGGAGATATTTCAAGAACAGGGGGAGGAAAAGAAAAAAGCCAAACCAATAAACCACTGTCTGTTGGAAATGACAGATTGGAGAGATATTATGAGGCAGGACAGCAGGATGCCTGGCTAGATTAAATTAGCACAAGGATTCTTTTATTTTTTTTCCCCTTTATTTTAGGAAAGTGAGTGAGAATGTGGCAGCAAAATCTGCCTGCGGATGAAAAACTCGCTCAGCAGCCTTGAAGGCTGAACATCAACTGTGTGTTTCAAAAGTGAGGGGGAGCAGAAAGCACTTCATCTCAAGACCCCTTCCCAGAGGGGGTTCACTGTGTTTTTGCTGGTATCAAAGCCACACGCCTCAGCAACAACACAACAAAATCCGTGGATGAGGCACAAACATCCACATCTCCTTCTGCTGCTTCACTAACGAAGCCTTTTGAAGTTTGTGGCCTTCCCGTGGCATTTCAGAGTTCACTTATCCCAGCTCCAGGCTGCAGGCATCCCCCTCCCAAAATTACCACAGGAGTAATATAACAAATATTTTGCTGATAATACGTTCTCAACGCCAGAGGAAGAGATGTCACCTCAATGTTCAGAGCCTTGCTAACAGCCACCCCAAGGGGAGCAATGCCATGTGAAACCTGTGACCTCTGAATATGAAATTTAGGGGATTGAGAATGGGGATAACAGCCCTGCAGCAGCCAGGAGGAGGAGGAAAAGGAGGAAGAGCCAGCAGCTTGCTGCTACACAGTGAAACCACCCCAGGATTTCTCTGCCCAATATCCTGTTACCACTTGAATCAAGACCTGGATGCCAAGCCAGCGTATTTTTAGCACATTTTGGACTTAAAGTGAAGGGAATGCTGGTGAAATACGCAGTACTGACAGCCCTGGAAAATCTTTATTTATCTGCAGCACAGGCAGCGGGGAAGGCTCTGAGGAAGCAGAGCAATCCAAAGCTGCAAACCGAGCCCTCTGGTCCCTCCAGCACAGCCTGCCCAGTCCTGTGCAGTAGCAGTGGCTGCTGGAGAAGAGGGTTTTTCCACACTCTGAGTGGACAGAGCACAGTGGGGAGGAGCGTGATGTGCAGGGCAGTGTTGAGCTGCAGATTTGGATGGCCTGCAGCCTCCAGATGAGCTCTCTGTATCCCAACCAGGGCAGCTGCTGGAGCCCAGCTGGTGATGGGGCCATAGAGGAGGGGGAGAAAACTCAGAAAATCTGAACCCCACTGTGCTGGTCCAGGCCTGTGCGGTGCTTGCTCTGCCAATGTAACTCTGGATCTGAGGAATGTGGGGAGCCCAATGGCACCAACATGCCTCATCCTACCTCCAGAAGTGACTGAGACCCGTTGCTCCAAGGAAGTACCACAAAGAGGGCTCTTACACATGGAATCACAGAATCATTGAAGTTGGAAAAGACCTCTAAAATTATCAAGTCCAACCATTAACCCAGCAGTGCCAAACCCACCACTAAACTACATCCCCAAGTGCCACATCTCCATGATTTTTCAATACTTATAGGGATGGTGATTTCACTACTACCCAGAACAGCCCGTTTCGGTGCTTGACAACACTTTCAGTGAAGAAATTTTTCGTCATGTCCAATCTAAAGCTCCTCTGGGACAACTTGAGGACGTTTCGCCTCATCCCATTGCTGGGAGCAGACACAGACCCTCACCTGGCTGCACCCTCCTGTCAGGGAGTTATAGAGAGTGAGAAGTTCCCCTCTGAGCCTCCTTTTCTCCAGGTTGATCCCCTCCAGCTCCCCCCAGCTGCTCCTCATCAGACTTGTGCTCCAGGCCCTTCACAAGCTTCCTTGTCCTTATGAAGCAAACCCTGTGCAGTTTTCCTCCTTCTGCCCCCCTCACTTGGGACCTCACTGAAACCCTCCAGCACGTTTGGTGCCTCTCAGCCCAGAGCTGGCTGGGTGGATCTGTGCTGCCTGTGGCTGGCTGCTCTCTGAGGATGGGGCCACAGAGGGGAATTGAGAGCTTTCCTAGCAGCAGAAGGTCCCTTTGGCGTTCAGGGACCAGCCTGCCAGAGAGCTCAGAGGTCCCTGGATGTGTGCCTTGGACAGTAGCTGGAGTTGCTGGGAAAGGCCAAGGTGACCACAAGAGATGTTCCCCACATCTCTTTGCCAGGAGGATGCACAGACAGCGTTCACATGCTTGTCATCAGTGAGCTGGAACCCCAATTGCAGGAAACTTGGGGATTTTACAATTGTTTGTCAGCCTTGAGACAAATATCTCATCCCCACTCCCCCCCCCCATCAGAAAGTTGCTTCTCTACTGCGCGTGTGTTTCGAGTTTCCTCATGCAAAACCTCGCGTGGGCGTTTGGATATGTAATGAGCACATAGTTCAGGATGAAAACAAGTTTCGTGGAAGAGCCAAGTAACGCCAGAAAAATGAAAGCAATACAAACAACAACATGGCACGCAGCCATACCAGCCAGCTCGTGGGCCAGCCGGATCTCACGTCCTCCCCGGAGCTGCAGAGCCGATCAGCTGTTGGAAAAAGAGACCTTTAAAGACAAGCGAGAGAGGAAATAGCATTGGCAGCACAGGCTGCTGCATGTTTCCTTCCAAAGCAGGACAGAGCCAAGGACATTAGGCAGAGCTGTAACATTTGGGGTCTCGTTGCTCAGCCATGAAGCAAGGCAGAAACCTCAAGTGGGCTGCAGTTGTGTAAACTCCCATTGTTCAGGGAGCGGAAGCAGAGTGCTGGCCTAGCGGGGTATTGTCCTACCAGATTTTGGCGGTGCTCACCTAACCGAGCTCCTCCTGCAAGGCCAGGCCTCGTTTAACTCAGACATGGTGCAAAGGGAATAAAACTTCCTGCCTGCACCAGACCCAGGCTAAGAGCTTCCTCCCAAGCCAAACCCCTGCTGCCTCCCATAGCACCTTCAAAGAAAAATGTTTCTAACCTGTGGGCAAGGCTGGAGCAAGACCAGAGGGAATTCCAAAAGCTCCTCAAACTGGCCTCCCTCATCTTCACCTCTCATTTTGATGACATGATGGAAAAAAGTGGCAAAGCTCATTGAGACCTATTTCCTGCGGGGCTGCCATGCATATCCACACCAAAAGGGATGAGAACAAGCCTTAAAACCAGATGATGTTTTATTTCTCCCTTAAGAGAGAGGGATCATCTGTGCCTCCTTACAATGCAGTAAAACAACACCTCCTTCAGCATAATAAAATACCTCTTCTGATCTAGGCCCCAGTCCAAGCATCTGCTCCTGGGCTAAACACTCCAGTACCTGCTTGAGTCCTCTTCACTGCCTCTTGCAGCATCCGTCCTTTGGTTGAAGGCTTAAATCAGTGAAAGACCTCACTGACAATCCAGAAGATTGAAAAGGACCCGAAATGCCGGCGCCTCCATGCACACATTGGCATAATTCTCTGCATAAAAGCCAGCTTTAAAAGGCTTGTTTTGCAAAGCACAAGTGTGCATTTTTTTCAAATCAGGGTCAGTAACTCAGCTTCATTCACTAGTCTCCAGCTGCAAAACAACATGCCCCAGACAATGGAGGAAAGTGTATCTGAGTCAGAAGATGCCTTTTAACGGATGCAAGTGGCTCTGAGCCACACTGGGGAAAGAAGATCTCCTTGGTACCCTGGCATGCTCAGCCCTGTCTGAACTGAAATAGGGCACCCGAGGGCAGGGAAAGACAGTGAAATGGGAATGGTGGCACAAATCACACTCATACTCTCCATCCTTTGGTAAAATCACAGAATGATTTGGGTTGGAAGGAACCTAAAGATCATCTAGTCCCAACCTCACCTGCCATGAACAGGGATACCTTCCAATAGATCACATTGCTCAATCCAGCCTGGCCTTGGACAGTGCCTGGGTTGGGTCATCCACATCCTCCCACTGGTGCTCCAGTGCCTCACCACCATCACAGTAAAGAATTTTTTCCTAATATCTCACCTAAATTTCCCCTCTTTCACTTTGTAGCCATTACTCCTTGTCCTATCACTACAGTTCCTGGTGAAGAATCCCTCTCTGACTTCCCTGTAAGCCCCTTTCGGATGCTGAAAGATTGCTCTGAGATCTCCACACAACCTTCTCTTCTCCAGGCTGAGCAGCCCCAACTTCCTCAGCCTGTCTTCGTGAGGGAGATGTTCCTGTTTTCTTTCCAGCTTTGTGGCCCTCCTCTGGACTTTGCTCAAACAATACCATGTCCTTCTTTTTTGGAAAATGCAGTTTTCTGACGTCACCCCATGCCACTCCCTCTGTGCCCACCAGTGTGACGCGCCACCACGCTCAGCTCCATTCCACAATTCAGCACTCGTAGGAAGCAGACTAGACACTCCCAGCTGTGCCTCAGGCTAAAAATATTTACTCATCTCTTCCCTCCCAGGCAGGTGTGTTCATCCCAGGCAGGACTGCTCCCACAGGGATGCTCTTCCACGGCAAGCACTCGCTGCTCATTGTACACTGCAGAGCGCTGGGGTGTTGTGATGATTCCTCTGAATCACCCAAAGAGAGCTCTGTCCTGTGTTTCAGATGCAAAATGTGCCTTGGAATTCAATAGTTGCTATAGTGCCTAATTACACATTTTATGGCGTACTTAGTCACAATGGCTAGAGCTCTTGTTACTAGACTTGAGCTCCTTCTGTTGCTAAAAAGCTCCTCTTTTGCTAAATGTTTTCTCTCTGCATTAGAAATAGTGTATTGCAGCGTTTTCTCCCTCCAAAAATATCCCAAATTCATGGAGCCCTGGTCATCAAATTGATAGTAGCGAGCTTGCAGCCCTCTTTCTGTCTGTGGTGCTCTACAGTGCTCACAAAAGTCAGCTCAAATGACAGCAGCAGAACATTTCCCAGGATCCAGGAGCTCTTGAGCACTGGTCCTGGCAGAACTGCTGTCTGTGGTTTGGAGACAAGTTACACTGTCTGCTTGGGGCATCCACACCTTCCTCTGGGGGCTTACAGAGAAGGTGGACTCCTTGTGTGCTCTTCCCAGAGGATGATTCAGCCCACCATAGTTGGACACATCTTGCATGAAGCTGAATCATTCTCCTGAGGTGCTGGTCTGTCAAAGCACATTCTAGAAGGGCTCAGCTTTATTGTAGATGGCTGAGATGGGTAAGACAAGCCCCATGCTCTGCACTCCTCCTGTAAACTGGAGGAATTCGATGGGAATTGAATTGCACAAGAGAAGTACTGGAAGGTCACACCCCGCCTAAGGTACTATGTTCATCTCTGGAGCCCCCAACATAAGAAGAACATGGAGCTGTTGGAGCAAGTCCAGAGGAGGCCATAAAGATGCTCCAAGGGCTGGAACAACTCTGCTCTGGAGCCAGGCTGGGAGAGCTGGCAGTGTGCATCTGAAGAAGACAAGGCTGTGGGGAGACATTAGATCTCCTTTCAGTGCATAAAAGGGCTCCAGGAGAGCTGGAGAGGGATTTGGGGCAAATGGGGTGACAGAACAGGGGGACTGGCTTCCTACTGCCAGCAGTCAGGGTTGCATGGGATATTAGGAACAAAATCTTTCTTTTGAGGGTGGGGAGGCCCTGGCACAGGTTGCTCAGAGGAGCTGTGGCTGGCCCATCCCTGTCATTGTTCAAGAAGAGGCTGGACAGGGCTTGGAGCAACCCAGTGGAAGGTGTCCCTGCTCATGGCAGAGGAGTTGGAATGAGATGACCTTCAGGATCTCTTCCAGCCCAAACCATTCTCTGATACAGGCACAGGGATATTCTTCACCCTATAGGACAGGATCTGTCTGTCCCCTATTAACCTCTTTTTGTGCCTGGTTTTCTTCACAAGGAGAACGAACCCAAGTACTTAATTGCCTACTTTCTAAGGAGTCAGGCAGGATAATTAACTAATGTTTGGGTAATGTGTCATAGGGTAGGAGCTCTAAGTAGTGTTCTGTCAGCAGCACAGTGGGAAAGTGAAGGACTCAATCCTGTTTTTCACCCAGGAATGTCACAGTCTCCCCTAAGTCCATTGTTCCTGTTGACTGGTTTGCTAAGGGCAAGGAACTTGGGCAAAGTGTTTAAAGGAAGAGGATGTCAGGGGACAGCAGAGAGCTGTTTGTGGTCCAGAAGAACAGTCAGAAAAACTGGGTGAATTTTGGAAAGAGAAAACTGCCAATGAAGCCAAGAGTAGGAAATATGCCTGAGACTGCACAGAAAATCCTTACATTTATAAGTGCGGTGTAAATATTCAACAGCAACATCCTCTGAGTAAAAAAAGTGCATCAGAGGAACTTTTCTTGCACTGCACTTATTGCACACAGGCAATACAGTGGGAATTGTGGCACAAGGACCCATCTAACTCACCCTGGAGACTGAAGCAGACTCAGCCCAGCAGAGATTTCACATCTTTAATTTTTATTACTGTGCAAATTACGTTATGGATGAACTTTAAGCCCTCCTCATGTCCGCTGATCATAATTGATGAGATTTCAATCTCACCTCCTTGAAGTTAAACATCTGAGAGATGCTTTGGTTAATAGTTTGCCTTTCAGAGCACTGCATTAGTTCTCTTGTGCTCCTGTCTGCTTAATTTAGAGCGAGTGGCCAAGAGTGGTGCAATTAAGGAAGGAGGAATCTTGGGCTGAAGCTCTCGGTTCTTTCAAACGACCAGCAGACCCTTCAGCGCCAGCTTGTTTTTTTACAGTAGCTGGAACAACACTTTCCATGACTCACTGCTAATTATGCTCTGGATCTGCAAACAAAGGTTTTTAACCTGTTCTGATTTCATATGAAAATTATAAAATTCAGTGCTCTCCCAGTGCTCTCTTAGGATATTCTATCCCACCTCTGCAAGCCTGACTATTGCCAGGCCAGTCCTGGGGGGCACATCCTCCCTCTGCCTCTCTTCTAAAGAGCCCAAGGTTTCTCACTCTCTTTAGTTATTTTCTCCTCTGGAGGACAGTCTCATGCTTTGATCTGTGCAGAAGATGACTTTTCCAGTGAGGCTGTTGGGCTCTCCCTGTTCCCTGTGGAGTGTCCAGCCACAGGCCACATGGAGATGACGCCAGCTCCCATCCCTTTTCCTTGGAGTGGCTTAGCCAGCTGCAGACCATCTCAGCAGCTTCTGCCAACTGCTCTGCATCCTGTACAAACTTCTCATTTGGAATCTCCACAGCCAGGAACAGGGAGAGGAAAAGCCACGGATAACCTGGAACTGATCCTCTCCACCATGGGTGTTCTCTGATCTTTTGCGCAGAGATCCATAAGGAGCAGTGATGCCTGACCTCTGGAAAAGGAAAGCCTTCCCTTTCCTTTCACTTCCCAGGCCTGACAAAATGCAGTTATATGGCCACGCACATGAAACATCCACATGCCAAACCCACCAACCCATCCCAGCATTTCCTGGGGAGAGGTTGTGCCCAGTCTCCAGTCTCTGAAAAGCTGCTTTATTCCAGAGCATTGCTTCCTGTTGTGTCTGTTCCTAGTTTTGTAGGTGGAAATACTGGCAGCAGTTCTGGGAAGGGCAGGGCTTGGGGAAGGATATACTTGTTCACCAAGGTCACCCTCCATGGCCATAGATGCTCCACTAAAGACCCTCTATAGCACTCAGGCACAAGTGGAAAATAAGGGGAACATACTGCTCCCATGAAGAGAGAGGAATTTTTCTTCCACTTAAGAGAGAGATAATATTCTGTGGAGGAATAAGTATTTTCACTCAGTACAGGTCATTCAGGGACCTCAAGCTGCATTTTACTGTTGCTCCAGCAGCAAATCCATCCAAATAGACTCCTCTGTTCTGTCCAAAGCTCAACCCCACCCCCACCAAAAGGCTTTTTGGGAGGGGCTGGGGTGATACATGGTCAGGGGCTGTTTTTATCTACGGATCCAGAAGTTCTCATTCCATTGCAGGACAGTGCTTCCATTTTCTGGGAAGAGAGGAGAGCCACATACCCAGCAGGAGGCTTGTTTTATCCCAGGCTCAGCTTCTCCTGCCTCATCAGAAGCAATTTCCCAGGAGCCACAGATGGGCGTGGACGGATGCCTGAGCCCTCCACGCTCTGCTGGTCCCTGTGGTTACATGGGTTTGCAATTTGCTTCCTGGGAAAAGGAGGGAGGCAATGGTCCTGTGAGTGCTGGAGGTTTGGGATGGATTCATGCTCACAGGCATCATCTCTGTGGGCTTGGCAGGTGGAGCTCAGAGGTTTGTGGGATGTGGGAGGGCCTTCCCTGCTGCTTTCCTGACCTGCCCCCACATCCATGGATTGACTGTGGAGCTCAGGGGCCTCCCCACATTGCTGACAAGGAGGACTCCTTCTACAGAGACGCCAGAAGAGGATACACAACATGAAGTCGGAGAAGAGAGACAGGAGTATGACCCAAATCACCACATCCTTCAACATGAGCACCTGGAAAAGCACAGTCCAGAGAGTATCAGCCCCAACATGTGCTGGAATAAAACAAGCTCCCTCCTAACCCCATTCCAGCACAGATATTCCCTTGCTGTTTTAGACTGGGACACAGAACAACATTCGAGTTGTGTCCTCGAGTTGTGTCCTCAAGTGCTGCTGCAAGCCAGGCAAATCCCAGTTTCTCCTGGTTCTGGTGTAACAGGAGGGACACCAAAAGGCAGCTTTCCCTTCTCCAGTCTTAGCACTTAGAAAGAGACTTCTCTTCCTGCACAGGTCATTCCACATCACCTGCTGGTGTATTCCTGTTTGCCCAGACTTAGGTGTGGAAATTCAAGCTCCTTGGTCACTGCAGGGGGTGAAGGAGTTTGCTCTGCATAAGCCCCAGGTTAAGAGCCTTTGTGCAGACACCTTGTTCCTGGGATTTGTCTCAATGGGGCCTAAGTCTGGCTGTGTCCTTCTGCAAGGTGAGGCCCTGATCCCATGGGAGTCCTCCAGTTCACCCTCTTTATCTTTCCTGAGACCCTTAGATCTGCCCTTAGCCTTGAATCCAGTCATCTTTGGCAAGGATGAGAAATTTGGCTCCATGCAAAACTGATGGAAGCTCAAGAGTGTGTTGTATGAAGTATGTCCCTACACATACTCCGAAGCTACAGATCTGCTTGTGATTCCCAGCTTGCAGTTTGTCCTGGATGTCTGGGGAGCACCTATCACCCATGAGAGCTGCAGAGCCCTGAAAATGAGCCCTGAAAGGCAGAACAGCCCTGCTTCCTCCACCAGGACAGCAGCAGCAGACATGGCCCTCCCGGGAATACACAGCTCCAAGGGTAAAAATAACAGGTCTGGAAATGGAAAAGGGCAAAGCAAGCAGGTTTTCTGGAGAAAAGGGAAGGTGGGGGGATGAGCAACAACACAATTCTGAGCTGGGGGTTGATCCTACAGAGCAGTTAGGGAGCATTGAGGCTCAAGAAGTATCAGAGATACGGGTCTGCCTCTGGGGGAAAAGGACTGGCAGATGTGTCCCTGCTCTGTCACATTGCCTGGGCAGTGCTGGAGGGGATGGCCACAAAAACCACATTCCCAGGCATGCTCTGAGCCCTGTGCAAAGATTTCCCCTCACAGTGCCAGCTCCATCGTGCTCCTCCCCAGCTCCTGCATGTTGTGTCCTTCAGTGCTGCCCCATCCCATGAAATGATGAAGATCACAGCACTGGGCAGAATGGAGGTGCCAAAGTTGCCCATGGTGGCTGAAGTACCTCATGTCAAGAGTCATTGCAGCCACCCACTGCTGCTGCTGCCTGCTTTGCCCTGGGCTTCCTCTGCTGCCAGCGAGCAGCAGTCACGGCTGCGTGGGCATCCAGAGTGCGCGGCTGAATGCGGAAGCAGTGAGTGGTTAAAAAAGAAGGTGATTCCAAGAATATGCTTGTGTGTGGTAAGCAAGGACAATGTGTACTCCAGACTGCTGAGAGAGTGACCTTTTAGAAGTGATGGAAAACCAGGCAGATATCTGGGAACTTGGAAAAGGAAATGGAAAGAAGAGCAATCTTGGAAATTTTTACCTGGCAATTCTGACTTCGATCCTGAACGCAGCAAGGAGGAAGGCAGGGAGTGACATCAATCTCTGACCGGCAAAAGGACGATGGGATAACAAAAGTTAAGGAGTAGGGCTATTGAGAATGCAGAAATGGAGAGATTTCTTATCATTTTGTAAAATGAGTAGATGTGGGAACACCGTAAGGTAATAAATCAACCCATCAGGGAAGAGTTTGATGTAGCATCTAACAAAGCCTTTTTATTTTTTATTTATTTTTAATTAATTTCTCTTGGCTTGCATCTGAGCATCGTCATGCAGGCTGAACACTGCAATCTGAAGGTCCTCTTGGGTGGCCACATGGAATCTTGATTCCTCCCAGATAAAGTTTGTGTGTTTCTGTTAAAGACCCCACCCCTCTGCTGAGGCTGGCGCTCTGCAGACATGAAACCACTGCATTCATCTGCTTCCTCCAACCTCAGTGCAGATAAGACTCGACAAAACACCGCATCCTGCAGGATGGAGGCGGGAAGCGAGAAAGCCAGCGAGTGACTCATCCCAGCCTTACAGGCAGGAGTTGCCTGGGATCTGCACCGTGCAGGAGGCAAAGAGCTGTGCTACGGGCTTGCAGGAAGCTGGTACTGGTCCTGCAGGAATCCTAGAGTCTTCCCAAGGATCACTCTGTGCTAGCATCATCATCATCATCATCCACAAAAAAAAATAGATTTATTAATAGAATCATAGAATGGCCTGGGTTGGAAGGGACCTTAAAGATCATCTAGTTCCAACCCTTCTTCTGTGGACAGGGACACCTTCCAGTATCCCAGGTTGCTCAAAGCTCCATCCAACCTGGCCCTGAACACTTCCAGTACCCTGGGCAACGTGTGCTGGAGCCTCCCCACCCTCACAGGGAAGAATTTATTTCCAATATCCAATTTAAACCCACTCCCTGACAATTTGAATCCACTCCCTATTGTCCTGTGTACTCCAGGTCGTTGTAAACGGTCTCCCTCCATCTTTCTTGTTGGTTCCTTCAGGTACTGGAAGGACATAATTAGGAGACCCCAAAGCCTTCTCTTTTCATGGCTGAACAACCCTCTCAGCCTCTCCTCATGGGAGAAGACCTTCATCCCTCTAATCAGCTTAGTGTCCCTCCTCTGGCCTTGCTCCAACAGGTCCATGTCCTTCCTGCGCTGCATGCAGGACTCAGCAAAACCATGTGCCAGTCACCACCATGTCCTTGTCTCCCTCTCTTCTCCTGCAGGACCAGAAGCCATCTCTGCTGGTTTTCCATCTGGGAAGAGGTGTCTTCAGAGAGGCTGCAGCAGTGGTTTGTGGCCAAAATCCTACGGGGTGTAAATATAGGCCACACTGCAAGAGAAAGTGGCTGTCCAACTGTGTGGCAAGAATGGTCCCTTATTAAGGAACCAAAACACGATCCATCAAGGCTGTCTCTTGCAACATGCCCAAGTCCTGATTATGGTCATTTTCCTCCCTGCTTCCACTGCATGCCTGGGAAAGGGCCGCAGTAATTAAAGTCTGAATCTCATTAAAATCCAGAAAGTGCTTGGCTTTCTGAGAATCCAATTATCACAAACGCTACGTAACGCCAGTCAGGGCACGGCTTGTTTTTGGTGTTTGGAATTATTTTTGTTAAACATACAAATATGGTGTGAAATCAGATTTTCCAGAGGACATTGCAAATCCAAAGAGAGCACAGTTATAAAAGCAATTGAAGAAAAACACTTTGGAGAAGGAGGGAGAGGCTGCAAGGAGGAGGAAGTGGGGGAACATAATGCTGCTGAAGAAGGACAGAGCTGAGGTGCCAGGCAGCAAGGATGATGCATATCCTGTCCAAGGTCCTCCAGGGACAATCTGTCTGGGTCTGCATCCCGTGGATGTGGCATGTCCCAGCTCCTGGCTGGTGACTTGAGGCACAGAGCAGTGGCCTGTTGTGGCTCAAGTATGTCCCAACTGTCCATACTCGCCACACGGCTGCTTGGGTTTCACAGGGAAAGTCCTTGAGTCAATGGGTGCAGCATGTATCCATGGGATGGGCAGGAGATGGGAAATTACATGAGCTGGGCAGCAGGAAATGAAGCTGCTCTTCCCCTCCCTCCTCAGTGTAGCAAGCCCTACAAAAATGCATTGTGGAGAGCAGAACCCTGCCACTTTCCAAGGAAATTGGTCTTCCTCAGAAGAGCTTGACTGTGGAAAGGGAAGATTTGGGGTCTCCATCCTTCACTAGGATGGGAGCCTTTCTGAGCACACAAACTATTCATGTCAGCACACCTAGAACCAGTCCCCGTGGCCATGCACCAACTCTGTGGGCCTTTCCCCAAACTCTGGTGGGCTGCAGCATCTCCAGATCCCATCCAAAACATCCCTCTCCTCTGCTCCCAGCTGATCCCTGGGCTGTGACCCCAGGATTTTGCCGACAGTGTGTGGCAGCATCCATGCAGCCAGGGGTTATGGAGTTGGAATTGGCAGTGGAATTTGGGATGCCTGGCTTTGCTGCTGAGTCCCCAGGGGAAAAGGCACTTCACTGTTCTGTGCCTCAGTTTTCTCAGCTGTGAAGGTGTATTAAAACAATTTGCTGATTTGTCGGGTGCTGACAACCTCCAGCAGTGACAGCAAGGAGCGCTGCCAACCTGGGGGAAAGGTGCTGGTTCAGTGCAGAACAGTGCCATGGCTTTCATGGCACACTGTGTCTGCCATACATTGCACTTATGTAACATTTCTTAGCACTCAGTCAGCACTTCACATCTTTAACTAATTACACACATTTGAACCTTTTACCAACGTGAGCAGAAAAACATCCAATAATGATTGAGCTAGAAGCTTTGGACTGATTTCCAGATTTCTTCAAGAATGAAAATTTGCAGAAGGTGAGAAATAGGGTTTTGAAAAAGAAAGGCCAAACAAAAAATGTATTACAAGAGAAAAAAAATTGTACAAAAATGTGTCTGCATGGAAGGAATTGCAGGGTGAAACGGCTGACTACAATTCCTCATGGAAACACCCAGCCAGACCTCAAGCTGCAGCATCTCCAAAGTGCGTTTAAAATTCACCTCCTCCTTCTTTTTGCAATTAAACACATATTCTTATGCACCTCGACATTTAAAATAAATAATGACAATTTTTAGCGCTGGCAATTAAAAGCAACGCTGTTTACATTTTAATGAGCTCCTCAAATGTGACTAGCTCAGCTTCTTTCAATCAGAAATGGATGGATTTAGAAACAAGACATCTTTGAATTCGCTTCAGATTTCTGTAAACAGTAGCCCAGCTCTGCTTTCAGGTTCTTGGGGTGGAGGGAACAGAGAGGCAATGTGCTGGATAGAGAACTCTGCACAGCTTTTCTTCCTGGTGGCGATTCTCTGTGGGAGTGCAGAAAAGGAAGTTTGTTTTGGAAGTGAGAAAAATAAAGCAAGGTTTTGTTCCAGGAGAACACAAAAATAAGTAGCATCTGTGCAGCTGGAAGTGCTGCGTGTGGCTGTGAAGCCCATATTTACAGCTGCAAAATGCCAGGTACATTTTTGCATCCTGGTAAGACTTCAGAAGGCATCAAAGTGCTACCAAGCTGGTTTCCAAGATGTATTTTCCACCCACCTTTGGCTTGCACTTGGAAAACCATTAATCATATTTCGGCTCAGCGCCATCCAAGGGTCTTGATTCAGTGTAATGAGAGTGGATGAAAACTTTACTGCTGATTTCAGTAGAAATAATTGTGTTGTTCCAGCCTGGGTAATACAGGTGGGGTACGCTGGGCCCTAGGGCTCTACAGATCAATGCTGCTCCATCTGAACCTCCTCCAACAATTCCAGGGCAGCAAGCAGCCAGTTGGAGCTGGCACATCTGCATCTCAGATGCAAACCTCTTGGAGAAGAGGTGGATGTCAAAGAACCACTAGAAAAGCTTTTGCTGCTAAATAGTTCCGGCATAAACAGCAACTGTGAATAAGTTGACAAAGCGGGCACAGGAGAAGCAGGTTCAGAAATCCAGCAATAATAGGAGCGGGGTTGGATTTAGTGCTGCTAAGCAATATTCTCCTTCCTGCACCCTCACACTGCTCAGTGACAAGGTGTCAGCATTTCTGACTCACAAAGAGACTCCAGCTTGCACAGGGCATCAGGAAAGGCTTTGGAGGTAGGATGAGGATTTAATGCTCTTTTGGGGAAAGCTCTTATAGAATCATAGAATGGCCTGGGTTGGAAGGGACTTTAAAAATCATCTTGTTCCATAGCCCTGCCATGGTCAGGGACACCTTCCACTATCCCACGTTCCTCCAACTCCTGTCCAACCTGGCCTTGGACACTTGCAGAGATGGGGCATCCACACCTTCTCTGCACAGTTTATGCCAGGGCCTTACCACCCTTATGGTAAAGAATTTCTTCCTAATTTGTAATCTAAACTTACCCTCCTTCATCTTAAATTCTGCCCAAAAATCCCCATTTCCCAGTGATTTCAGCCCTGGCAAGCTGGTAAGGGAGAAGGTCAAGAGGCACCGCAGCTCCTGAGAGGTCTAGGTCTGAAAATTGCATTTTCTTTGTCTCTCTGCTTCAGTTTTCTTCTACAAACAGCACTCCTTGGCATGAGATTTATGTAGGGAACCTGTTCCCAAATCCCCATCTCTGTTCTCAAATCCAAAAGATGAGTCCCTGTGATTTGAAAGATAATGGAGCATCCCTGCCATGGCTGAGGGTGTAAGGAGAAAGAATGAGGTATTTGGGGGTGTCTGGGGTATTCCCATGGGGAAATGACTCCTCTGTTCAGGAGAAAAAGGCTGCAGAGATCCTTCCTTGGGCAATTCTTGGCAATTCCTCATGGGGGTGGCTTCTGGTGAGTGAACCTCCAGGCTGGTCCCTGCCAGCCCCAGCATCCCATAAACCTGAGACCTTCCCTCACTGCTGGTCTCCTCCAGCCTCACAATAAGCAGATAAATTAGTGAGACCTTCAAGGGCTTTGTGTTAACTCGTGGACGCCGCGGGCTGGGATCTGCTGGGTGCACGCAGCCAGAATCACACCCTGGTGCTGAGTCACTTTCAGAGAAATCCATCAACAGCCAGGCTCTGGGGAAGGAGAACAACCTGGAGAGAGTCAGTCCATAGGGAAATGCAGTCTGCAGGCTGACATCACTGCTCCTGTTTGCCCAGTGAGGCGATGACCACTGAGTCTGTGTGATTTAGCAATTATTCCCCATGGCAGGGCTGAAATCTGATACTGAAATCTCCGTTTAATCATCACAGTGATTGGAGTGGGATATTTTTCCCCCATTTTTTGTGCTTTCTGTGTAGCAGGGGTGGTATTTCAGGCAGAGATGGGCATCCCTCAAAATGCTTCTGCATTTGGAACTCTCATCCTTTCCCCTTCCACAGAAGCTCTGGGTGATGAGTGTAGGAACACAGGCACAAAACATGTCCTCCCACCAAGGCCAGCACAGGGGACATTTTACCCAAAGCCAGGAGCCTCACTGCTATTTTGGGAGCAGCCCTTGCCAGTGTGTCTCCTCAGGGCCCCATGCTCCTGGCTGCCCAAGGTGAGGACACTGCCAGAGGGGACCAATTCCTGGTGTGATGGGGCAGAGCCTGGAGGCAGCACAAGTGCAGGAGAAACCAGAGCTGTCACAGCTGGTTACAGCTGCCTGCTCTGAGCTCTGTCTTGCTGCTTCGAGGCTGCACTTTGCTTTTACATTTTTCCAACCAATCCTCCGCCCAATCCCTGCTTCTCTCCAACTCCTCAGCTGCTCACCCCAAAGTAAGGATCCAATGCAAGGATCCAAAGCATGCACTCATGTGATGAGTTACACTTTGGAAAACCTTCCTAACCGTGCTTCCTCCAGACTGGAAAGGGATGGGAAACTTTGGACATGCAGCTTGTGAAAGGAGTTCAGCTGGGCCACAGTGAGGATTGCATAAAGAAAGAAAGAAAATAAAGCAGGGATTTGAGAGGGGAGTTTAAGTCTCTGCTTGAAGGGACAGTAAAAGCCAGAGGTGAGGGAGAAGGCTGGAAAATCCCAAGGAAGGGTCTACCTCGGGCTGAAGTCCAAGAGTGTGTCAAACATAAATGTTGTCCAAGGCTGAGTCTCAAGAGGCTCCTCAGGGATGGGGAGCCCTGGACAGATGTGCACTCCTCGATCCAGCTGTGTCACTGGACATGCTCCTCCTCCAGCCTTTCCTCCCCACCCCCCAGCTGCTCCAGCCCTTTCATCACAGAGCAGCATCGCTCCTTGGAGCAGATTTGGGGTCAGAATGAGACACCACAGACACCGTGGTGCAGACTGTCCTGTGCTGCTGGGGATGGTAACAGTTACCCAGGGCACAGTGACGTTTCCAGCTGGCACAGCCCTCTGCAGGGTGGACATCTGCCTCTGGATGGAAAATATAGGGAGATAACCACATGGGAGCCTTTTGACACAGCTAAGAATTGCTGGGAGGAGGACAGTGAGCCAGGCAGCAAAACAGGTTGGTCTTCACTGAAGGATTAAGAGGGAATTTACATCCAAAAAGGAGGTAGGAAGGTAAGTGAGGAAGAAAAAGACACTATTGAAAAGACAAAAGGGACAATATTCTGAATGATCCTTAAAATCCTGTTCTCCAAGTGCAGGGAGAAAGAGGAAAAAGGCATTCTTGAGAAACTTTATGCTTAAGAAACCAATCTGTGTGGGTTGCAGACATTCAGTATTCATTCTCAGTTGCTAACAAGAGGTTTCTTTAATGAACATATTGATCTTTGGGTGGTTGCATTTTAAAATCCTTGGACAATGTGATCCTGAGAGACAGAAGAAAGGAAACGAGGTGGTGATTTAAAACAAAGAAAGGGAGAATATAATTCTGGCAATCACCAGCCCATAAAAGTAGCAGAACAAATATTCTCTAAAAAATCATGATGAAATATTTAGAGCTTGGTTCTGTCCACACAATAGTGTCAATGGGGAGAAAATTTGCAGAAGCCAGATGCTGAATAAAATTACCATGAGACAACAGTCAGACTCAAGGGATGATGGGCACAGAAAACTGCCAGTTTTCTTCTTTTCCAACTTTTTTTGGTGCAAAGAGAAATGCTGCTAGAGAACGGCATGGCCAAAGGATGAAAGCAGTGCGGCCTTTTATGAACATGTGTTTTTATTTTGACTAATGTATTTTGCTTCTTTGTCTTAGGAAATACAATAATTAGGGAAAAAAAGCCTTGGTCTGAAATGTGGTTTATGCAAACTGAAAACACATTGGGATGCAGTCAGTAATCCTCAGTAACAGGAGTGGGCTACATGGAGCAAGGCCCAGTTACCAGGGCAGAACAAGAGTCAGGGTTAAAGATCAAGTTTCATTAACATCTTTGCTAATGATCTGGAAGGGCAATGCATAAAATGAGATACACAAAGGATGGTAAATTTGAAGCAGTTTGGTAAATAATGAGTTGTCTCTTGTTTTCTTGTGAACACCTGGAAATTTCCATCCAATATTAAACGGTATTGAGCACGCTGAAACATCTCCTCTTGCTGAGTGACATCTCCTTTACTCACCACTTAGCCCACTCAGTGTCTCTTTTTAACCCTCCCAATTTACTTATGGGCATATTTCCCAGGTCTTGCTGCAGACCCAACCCTGGGTTGATATTTAGAGAGACATTTCTGGAGCAAACAAAGCAGCCCAGCACATGTAGCCACCTTCTCCAGGTTCATTCTCCTTTCCTCACCTGCAATGAGCGCTGTTGGAAAGGATGATGATGATGAGCACTGTGCCTTCAAACGTGTGTTCCACCCCACTTCTCCTCCAGTGCTCTGACACAGCGTGGCTTAAACTGGTCCCCCCCAGCTGCCTCAAGGTCTGTGCTGGCCTCATGTTCCTCTGGCCGCCTCCTCTTTGCACTATTTGGGTGATTCACGGCTGTTGCTCAAGACCTTTCCATCCGTGAGGGCTTGGGCAACAGCCGTTAGTTGCTGGGGGGGCCTGGTAGAAGACAGGGAGCAGCAGGGGACAGGGACCTGGCAGTATCTGTGTCCTCTCTAAGCAGTCTAGAAGGACACAGGATGTTTCTGGGGTGGCTTTTTGTCTTTCCTAACAGAACAAGCTCAGTGGTGGAAGGGAACCAGAGAAAGTGTTACCCTCAGTAAGGGAACCAGGAGTCACTATGGGAAGGAGACTCCTTCATCTGTCAATGTTCTCAGGACCTGCTGGGAAGGGAGAGAGGATTGCAGAAGTGGTTTTCACCTACATTTTCTATGGTCCCAAATCCTCATTCTCTCTCCTGGCTGTGTCTGCTTGTGGCAGATGCCCTGGTCAAAGCATGACCAGTTATCCTTGGGGCTGCAGCACCATGGTCTCAGACACCAGCAGCACACCAGAAGAAGAAGGCCTGAAGAAGGGAGGGACATAAAACATTGACACCCTCAGGTCTACAGGTGCAGTGGGATTTGGTCCTCAGGAGGTGCATTTTGCAATTCCAGAGCTTTAATAAAACTTTAAATAGGAGGTAGGGGTTGCAAACTCTATCATCACCCACTGGAATTCCTGAGTGCTCCTGAGGTAGAGGAGGAAAAAACTTGAAGAGAGCAGAAATAAGGGATACAGTGACTGATGAGGGGACCATGAGCAAAATTACCAGGGCTAGGGTCTGGTTGGGTCAGCTATGGAGGCTGTGCCCTGCACAGGGCAGGAGCAGGCGGTGTGGGGTAAAACTTTCTGGAGAGACAATATTTATCCATTTTGGTTTGGGACTGTTTGAAGCCGCTGGATAATTTGCTCCCAAACAACCAAACAAACAGAGGAAAAAGAAATGCATGTGAATGGATCCAAATGTCTCCTTATGGTGTGGGGTTTCTTCCCTTTTTTTTTTTTCCTTAATGAAATTTGTGGATTTTATGTTTGCAGCGCATCAGGGCTAATTTAAGGAAATTTTTTTTTGTTTAAATAGCTGGGGTGGGGGGGGGGAGTTGCAAAAGATAATGCATGGTCTTCATCCCCAAAGGCTGAACCTTTGGCTTTCCTGCCAGAGAAGCAGCAATCCCTAGGGTGGGAGGGCAGGCTGTCAGCAAGGCCCTCCAACCAAGCCATGATCCTCGAGCAGGGCAGGGGGCCAAAGAAAAATTCTGCCTCCAAGCACGGGAAGCAGAGTAGCCTTCCCAGGAAAAGCAGCTCTGGGATTGCTGATGGGACCTGCTGTCTGGTACCTCCTTGTCCCTGCCAGCCTTCAAGGGACAGCACAAAGCACAGCTGACCCTGTCCCCTCCCTTCACTCTGCTTCCCCAGGCCATGCTGGAATTGGCCACAGGCACCTCGTTCTCTGACTCAGCCCTTATATCTGGGGAATTTATGGCTTTTCCTTCCTGCCAGCCCTAGTAAATAACCCTGTCATCTGACTGGCTTTTGGGAACCGACCAGGAGCAGGAGCCTTGCTGGCAGGCTGAGGGAAGGAGCTGCACCCAAGCAGGAAGCAGCACTGCCAGAGCTGGGGGTCCCCAGCAGGACCCTCAGTTGTGGCATCACTGTCCCCTCCACTGTGGAACTCTCACCATCCCCAGTGAGACCCTTGCCCATGGCACCTCCATTCCTGGTGGGATCCATGGCATCAACATCCCCAGCAGAATGCAGAGCCAGGAGCAGGGGGTCTAACCCAAATTGTTTCCCCACTCAGGAAGGGGAACACTGGGCACAGCTGTGTTCCCACACCTGTGACACCTGGCTGAGATTTGGCTCTTATTTTCCTTTTACTTGGAACATCATCCATGAAACTAGCAGGAGGGCAGGAGGGAGTGAGGGGATTGAGGCCATGGAATAAGCAGATCTCCATCCCCCACGTGCTTCAGCACTGCTGGTACCTCCTTTGCTTCCTTATTCACCCAGTGGGAGCTGCCCAGGTAGAGAGATGCTTTCACCCAGGGCATCCCAAAGAGCCAGGGGCTCCAGTGGGCTGAGCAGAGCAGGGAGACCCGGGTTCTGTCTGGTGGACACCTCATTGCTCCAGAACAGATCAAAGTCACCTCCACAGATTCCCTATAGCCAATTTGGGCATCCTGGCTTGCCCCCTGGAGGCGGCCCCAAGCACTTGGATGGAGGCAATGAAAACGATGCTGGCAGCAACAAGTGTGAGGATGAGCTGATGGGAAGTTGGAGCACCTTTGAAGGGCTGTAGGGAGAAGTATGCACTTTTGGGATGTTGAAGCAGCTCTTTTGGATAGATGGGACCATGCTGGACTGGGGATGGGATGAGCCAGAACTTAAATCCAGTGTCTAAGGCATGTCCCAGGACGGATGATCATCCATCCCAGAGCACTTTCTCCCATTAGGCACCTCAAAGTTAATGGGAAATTTGAGCAGGAAGATCACAGAGGTATTTTAACTCCCTGTGGTGAGGGAGGTCAGGCTGAGCCTGCTGTGGAAACTGCCATCCCTGTGCCAGGAATTATGTGCTGCATCCTCCTGGCATGGGCGTGGGGAAATGCCTCTTCCTTCCTGGCCTCCCTCTCCCCTGTCATCACCTCAGCAGGCTTTGAGGACTGCTCCAACACAGGGTCTCTGCTTCCTGTGTCATTGCTGGAGCCTGGATGCCAGTGAAATGCCATCAGGCAATGAGTGCCATGGTTCTCCCTTGCCATCCAGGAGTTTGCCCTTTGGAGGGTCTTCTAAGCAGCCCCTCCTCACAAGGGAGGGGCTGTTGTCTCCTGCACCAGCCTGCTTTCCCCAGCATCCTCACATTACCTGTCACCAAGGTTGCCATTCTCTATTTAACAGCCCCACAGCCCCCAAATCCCTCTCCTCCCTGCCATGGGGCTGCACAATGATCTCAGTTGGGGAACTGATGCAGCACAGAATAACCTTGCAAATAAAACCCCTCCCCAGGCCCTGCTTGGACAGCACAGCTGCCACAGAAATGTTCCTGGGTACTTTAAGAGTGAGGCTGGCACATCCCTGCATCCACAGAATCACAGAATGGTTTGAGTTTGAAAGCACCTTAAAGATCACCTACTTCCAACCCCTCTACCATGGGCAGGGACACCTTCCATGAGAAGCAGCCCTGTGCTGCTCCTAGAAGGCTTCAGCACACAATGAATTGGAGGAATAGCGTGGAACAAGAGCTGACCTCCAGACCCTGGAGTACCTGTGTGTACTCTTGGGAGCTGGGCTGCAAAGGTGTAAAATATCCTCTGTCTCATGGCTGAGCGTTATTTTACCTCCTCGTGGATGTTGAGCAGCTGATAGTACGTAATTAGTTTCCTGTCCAGTGTGCACTTATCGTGCCTGTGTGTTCTCTGCATTGGGTGGAGAGTTCATAAATCAAAAGCTCTCAAGAACTCTTCTGTCCCAAAGTGCTTTTGTGGGCAAGCAATCCCCAGGAGGCCCCAGAGCAGTGATTAATAGCACCCATCTCTCTGTTTGGGCTGGTTTAGGGCAGCCTGAGTTACTGTTCTTGCTGAGAAATTCGTAGGTTGGCACAACTTCTCACCCCCAGAAAGCTCAAGGCAACAAATCCTTGTGAAACACCAGAGTCAAAAATAAGTGAATAAATAAAAAGTGCTGCTGAGAGCCTGATGGAGACCCCGCAAGACAAAAATTGTAAAGACAATCTGCAAATTGCCACTCTGGACCAAGCTGCGGAGGCAGCCTCTAATCACTAGCCTGATGTAGGGCTGCCTTAGTCATCCTTTATTGATTCCCTTTTCTGTGAATCATCAGCTCCTCGCGGGGAAGGGCTCTCCAGCTCCCCGGCTCGGAGAGACACAAATTACCAGGGGGCAGGAGCACGTAAACAGGAGCGGGAGGGCGGAGATGCCGACGGAGATGCCCTCGGTCATGTGCCCGGCAATTTGGGAAGGAGATTAGAGCTGCTAACCAGGGAAAAAAAAAAAAAATTGAATTTTCAGTGGGAAAATGAGCCGGGTGAAAGGTAGCAGGCACGCAGAGGACGCTGCTGGTCTTCTCCACGAGAGAAAATCACCCTCTGTTCACTTTCCAGGGAGCAACAGGGAAGGGGTTTCTCCCTTGGATCGAGCGCTCTCAGTGCTCTTATTTCATCGGGTGAGAGGCTCCTCGAGTGTGAAGCAGCGGGAGCACGTCGGGAGCCGTGATTTGAGGTCACCTACATCTCTCCAACCTGCTCTAAACCCCGTTGAGTCATCCACGCCCTATCCCACCTGACCCATCCCCTGCCCTGCTCTTCCCAGGAGATTGCTCAGCCGCAAGAGCCGAAATTTCCTCTGCTTGCTCTGACTGTGCACGGATCAAGGGGGCCACTGGAGAAGGGTTTGGACCTTTTTGGGGTGTCACAAGGAGAGCAGCCCTCGAGGCAGCTCCGCTCGGCTGTGCTGGCTCTGGCGCTGAGCACAGCTGGAGCAGAGCATCCCTGGCGCTCCGCAAACACAAACTGCAGCACCAGCATCGCGGGCGG
>NW_005054522.1:759709-782112 GCF_000277835.1 Geospiza fortis
AGGAACGGCGGGTGCCAGCCAAAAACCGGGGTGCCTTCCTAAACGCTGAGGGCTGTGTCCTTGCGATTAACCCCCAGGACACGGGAAGGGCTGGAGTCCATCCCTGCCCCAGCCTGGGTTTATTCTGCTGCCTTGCCGGGGAGGCAGATGCCGCTGCAAGAGCGAGGCAGGCGGCTCCCCTGCAATCCAGAGCAGAGCGAAGGCGAGCAGGCGCTTCCGCTGCCAGGGAACGAGCTTGAAAGGGATCCAGCGGATAAAGAGATATTCAAAGTTCAGCTAATGAGTGAGATGAGTCACTGGCTCAACGAGACAAAGGTTAGGCTGGAAAATAAAAAGCCCTCGCTGCAAGGAGCGGGGCTGGTGGGGATGCAGAAGGCAGAGGATGGGGCGTAGCTAAAAGCCGCAAGTGCTGACAGGGGCAGAGGGGCAAAGCAGCGGCTGTGGCTTGGTTGTGACCTCGAATTTGCCCCAGATTTGGCCCAGGATGAGTGTGGGGAAGGTGGCCGAGGATATTCAGGCACATCGCAGCTCCCTCCAGCAGTCAGCAGCCCCTCCAGCCCCTCTCTGGGGTGAAGCACAGCTGTCTGGGGGCCCAAGCTGTTTGCAAATGAAACACAACAGCCCTTCCTTCACCACCCAGCGCTGATGAGAAGGGACAGGGGATGGTCAGACCTCAAAAAACACTAATTAATCACTGGGAAGCATCAGCCTACTTCCAATGCTCTCATTGTTACCACTGTGCCCAAAGAGAAATACTGTGGTAAATTTGAGTTCTGCTCCAAACCATCCCGAAAATGAGGACAGGAAAACCATCACCTTCCTGCTCCTTGAGGGTGCTGGCTTGGGGGTACCCAAAATCCTGTTAGAGCACCCCTGTGTCAATGCTGAGCAAAACAGAGGAAAAGTTCTTCTCTCCCCACGGTCTTTTACAGTCCAGAAACCAAAAAGCTGCAGCTTCTAGACAGCACAGAAGGGGTGTGTGTGGCATGGGGCAGGTGCAGTGCTGAGGGACTTTGCTAGAGATCTCAGGACTTCATTTTTGGATGGGCTTTTATTTCCTTCCCAAACAGGTTCGTCCCAGGCCAGCTGAGTTGCCACCTGAACTGCTACACTGAAAAAACATTCCCCTCCTCCTGAGAAAGTGAGAAAAGGAGAAATGGGAAAGGATGTCATGCAAATATGAAATTCACTGCATTTGGAGATTTTTATGGTCCTTAACATGCTTTGGAAGCCTTAATTAATCACACACTAGTTTTGCACACTCAAAGTGGCTCTGCTTTGCCAGGCCACTGTCCCTGTCCCCACCAAGACCTGTGGGACAGGCTAGAAACAGTGGGATGCACATAAAAATTCGTGGTATGAGGGCTGGTGGTTTTAAACTGGAGGAGGGTTGATTCAGATAAGTTGTAAGGAAGAATTTTTTTACAATGAGGGTGGTGAAACATTGGCACAGGTTGCCCAGAGAGGTTGTGGATGTCCCATCCCTGGAAACATCCAAGGTCAGGTTGAATGAGCAGGGGCATCTTCAACTAGATCAGAGCTCAGAGCCCCACCCAGCCTGGCCTTGAGTATTTCCAGAGGTGGAGTCACCTCTCTGGGCAGCCTGTACCAGTGTTTTACCAGCCTCTTTGATGTCAGAGCTGAATGTGCAACCTGGGAATGAATGTCTGAGCTGGGCTGCCCCAAATGCATCACCTGCATTGGCAGTGTTAGAAAAGCCAGCTCAAAAAGGTCCTTCTGCAGCCCCAGGTGCTGTCACTGCCAGGAGCTGGACCTGCTGCTGTCACCAGAGCTGATGGAAGCACCTCTCAAGATGTGAGGAATTGGTTGGGTTGAATAGAGACAAATGGATGGAGTCATCAGGGAGTTCAAAGAAAATGGTGACAAGTCAAATTGTTCTTGAAAATTATTTCCACTCTAGTGGTTGAAGCTGCCACGGATTTCTCTCAAAAGCCCTACTGATGGAGAGTGACTCAAAATAATGCCTTCTGGTAATCAGAGTGCTGGCATTTCTCAGGCTGCACAAAGAGGGCATGAAAAGATTTAGATTAAAATAAAACAATCCCACGACTGATTGATGTTTACAAAATAAAAACGTGGTTAAAAGGTATCCATGTGGACAGAATAAGGCTCCTCACACCAAGAATCCTCAGAGCAAATGCACCTCCTTCAACATCACCAGTGGTACACAGGGGAATCCAACCTACAGCACGGAGCAGCCATATCCCACAGGCTCAAATCCTGCCCCCACCTCTGCTCCTGTGCCCCTGTGCTGTGATCAAAGCCCTCCAACAGCTGTAGACTGCAGTGATTTGGTTATTTTGGTCACAGTCCTACCCAGGGCTTAAATAATGTAGTAACTGAGTAATTGCCCAGAGAAGCTGTGGCTGCCCCTGGATCCCTGGAAGTGTCCAAGGCCAGGTTGGATGGGGTTTGGAGCAACCTAGGAGAGTGGAAGCTGTCCTTGCTCATGGCAGGGGGGTGGAACTAGAGGGTCTTTAAGGTCTCTTCCAACCCAAACCATTCTGGGATTCAATGATTCCATGAATGTGCACAGAGGGCTTGGAGAAAAGTTTCCTTGCAACAAAAAGTTTTGCCTGTGCATATTTTCTTGTGCATCTTGAGCTAATCCTTTCCCAGGGTGGTGCTGAGGAGTTTATTAATTTTATAAGAGTGAAAACCTACCAAAACACCCTATTTGTTTTCAACCATTGGTCTGAAATGCCCGTAATTCAAGTGGAAGGGAAGGATCTTCTGCACAAAAGCGATGCAGCCAAGCCCTCAGCAGCTCGTGGTGCTGGAACAGCATCATCCCAGCTGTCCCCTGGGAACACCACGGACAAAAAACACCTTCTGAAAGCTTTGAATAAAACACCACTTGTAAGGATGTGAAATACAAATGGGTTTGTGTCTGTACAGCCCGAGTAAAAATGAGACAAGGAGGCAAATGAAAATAAACAGATCGGGGTTGAGAGCGATTTATGCCCAAGGGATGAGGTGAGGGCCGGACTTTGAGAACTCAGCACCGTGTTTTTGCCATGGGCTTCAGGGCAGTGAGTGTTTCAACAAACATTTACCCTTTTGCATGCGTTTATCACTCTTTTTTCCACCTTCAAGCACGACCTGGAGGAGACTGGCCTTTCTGATGATGGACGAAAACCCTCCATTTGTGCCAGAGAGGCGTGAACAAGGAGGGGACCTGATGCAGGGAATCCATTCTGCATCATCTCAGGCACCTGGGAGCATTTAATTCACCCAGATGATGCTCCCAGGCCAAACAGACTCATCTCTTTAACGTGACATTATCTCGTTGCTGCTGTGACTCCTGTTATTAGCTTGGAAACAAGCTTTAGGATGGATTGCCAAGGGGATAAATGAGAATACAGGGGTGAAATTAGCAGAGGGAGTGTTTAGGTTAAATGCTGAATTTTCTCCTGGTGGAAATACAGTAAGTTGCCTCCAGCATGTACACTTGGACAAGGCTGAAGATCAGAAAATAAATAGAACAACTCTACACTGGCAGGGATGAGGGCTGGGTGACCTGACATATCTTCCCTCTCTCTATGGTCAGAGCAAAGATTTTGCTTTAATTGGCTTGAAACCATCCATCTAAGTCACTCCCAGTACTCCAGAACCTGAACAACAGCCAAGTTTTTAATATACTCATCCTCATGCAGCTCTGCAGGGATAGGAAAATACCCAGACCTGTTTTGTACATGGAAAACTGAGGCAAAGAGAGACCTAAAGCCTTAACCACAGCTTGCAGGGTGGGATGGCTTCACCAATGGGTGGGATACAGTGTCCTATCCCAAGAAATGGCCAAAAGCATGGCACATCCCTTAGGAGGCAGAGAATGGCGCTGACTATGGCATGCTTGAGATGCTGGACCACCGTGTAGAGCAGCATTTCTTGACTGAGCTGGGTCTGTCCTGGCCAAATTTCAGTGGAGAATTTTCAGGTGTTGTCTGCAGTGTGAGTTCACCCACAGATACCACATGGGCTAAGGTGTGAATCCTCTCTCCAACACCTACAGAACCCTGCCATATTCCAAAATCCTGAAAAATGGTCCAGTCCACACAATGAACCAACCACACTCCAGCACTGCAGAAAAATACTGCTGGCAACTCATATGAAATACCTGGATCTCCTGTGAGTCACTTGGGAAGCTCCCTCTCAGTGATGTATAGCAGGTCTACAACTGCTGGATTTGATGCCAATTTACAGCTTGTGTGAGCCCATGCCCCCCTCAGCAAGGCCATCAAGGGCATTGCTCTCCAGCACCTCCAGCAAACACCTGCCCAGAGATAAAGACACTCTTCCTTCTTCCTTCAACAGAGCAGCTCTTCACTTGGATGTTCTGCATGACTTGATCCACTGCCAGGCTTTGAGCTTTGGTCTTCATCCAGGAGAAGCAGCTACCAAATTCATCAGCTTTTGCCTCAAAGTGTCCAGGCACAGGTTCCAGTGTTGAGCTGACAAACTGGTGGGACCCAAGGTTGGCCAAAGGTGACTCCATCATCAGCAATGACTCCAGAGTGATGTGTCAGCTCCTCTCCAGCCAATGGCACAGCAGAGGGGGATCCCAGTTTTCCAGGCTCCTGCTGTGGAGCTACTGCTCCTTGTCCCTTGTGGCCTCTTCCCTTGTGGTCACATGAAGGCGATTCCTTGGTGAGACCCCAAGGCGATGGAGTCACGCTGAGCAGGGGAGGAGTTTACTCCTGCCCTGTATTTGCAGCTAGTCCAGGACAAGGTTCAGTGTCTAGACATGAGTGACTGGCAACAAAACAGGATCGTTCTGGGCGGTCTTTGCAAGTCAGCAGTGGCTGAGTTTTGGCCGGGACAGTGGGGACCGAGCCTGGCGTGGGAGCTGGCGGTGACACGGTTGGGCACCATCCGCTGCAGCCCGAGGGTTGGACCTTTTCCTCTGAGCAGTGAGGAAGGATTGTCCTTCCTTGTCCCAGCAGGACGGTGCCAGACTCCAGGGAAAGGGACAACACTCATCTTCCCTGACTTTGGGGGCAAACAGGAGCCTTCTGCTGCTCTCATCAGCCTCAGCTCCCTTCAGTCACAAGCTAAGGAGAGACACAGCTGCACCTGGAGGCTGGTCTGTCACTTTTGATGCCAACCTTAAAATGAAGCAAATCAGCCCCTGCTGCTGCAATTGGCATTTGTAATGTTATGATCTTTGTTTCTTAAGTTATAAAGGTGTTTCAGTGAGACACTCCACAGCCCCCCCACGAAACCTGACCTTTCATGTAAATGATTCTGTTTGTCCTACAAACATCTCCAGGTCTTTTAGCATGTCAAAGCCTGGCATCCATTTAAGGGATACCACATGTTGAGTTCACAGGAGAGTACAAAGTTAATCCCTACAAAAGCTTTTCATTCCTTGGGGAAGTACCTTCTCTCATTTATTACCATGGTCAGCTCAAAATCTGTGAGTATGGAGCACAAATCAGGAAGTCCATGAGCAGTCCCGCCCTGGCTCACCAGAGAGCTCTGTGCAAGCCAAATCTCAAGGTCTCATTCTCAGGTTTTTGCTCCAAATACTTCTTACAGATCTTGAATATCTTTCAGGGCTTTGTTTTTTGCCTCTGGCATGGTGGAACCCTGGGCAGTGGGGAGTCCCCAAGGAGATGGCTTTGTTGGCAGATGTTCTGCTGCCAGCTCTCAGTTTGGCCAAGGTATCCCTCTCTGTCTCAGTGATGTTGGTCCTGCATTTCCACATCACATGGGGAGGAAGGGGATTGCAGACCTTGCAGGATTTTCAGGGGGCACATCTGATGTGCTGGGAGGTACACAAAGATGATGGCTTTTATTATCAAGTTTTAGAGCTCTGGTACCCTCTAAAATGGCTTTATTCAGGCAATCTATAACACATCAGGTGCCCTTTTTGTTTTCGCTAGTTAATACATTTATGAAAGTTTCTCCCTCCAAACAGAGACCCTGCACTGGTGGGATTGCAAGAGGTGTGGAAAGACACAAGGTGTTTGTTTCTGTGCTTATCATGGGGATTTCTAATTTCAGTATTTCCTCATTGTCCTTCATCTCATCAGGCTGAGATTATAATTTGTTGTTAGTTCCATAATTATTTTTTGTCTCCTGAACTCTTCAGAAACCCTAAGGAAACAAAATGGGTTTTCTGGTATCTTTGATGGCTTGTTTGTTTAAAAGATTTTTTTGGGGAAGAACAAGCAAAACATGGCTGAGTCTAATCTGGAAATTGGATCTTTCAAAGTGTTCCCCTTCCTGCCTGGCACTCAGCTGAGCTAAGCTGCTCTCTGGAGCAGTTAATTCCACTGAGTGATAGAGACATATGATTTTTAACTTCTAGGTAGCACTCCAGGATGGGTTAGTAAATCACCCAGAGCTTCCCACCAGAAGATGTATTACCTTGCTTTTAACACTGTGAACTCTGGAACATTCGGGCAGAAGTTTTCTGTGCTGAATGTTTTGTACTAATGCTCTTCAGCCAAAACCAGGCAGCCATTTCTAAGACCAGGAGTAGAGAAGAGTAAGATGTTTCTCCCTTTTAAGAAAATATCTGTGGATTTCAGCTGTGGAGTGGGATTGATTGGTCTTTGGATTCCATCATCTTCAAAAATGGCAATTGGCCAGCGTTCAGTGACAGCCACTGAAATCCCAGGGCACTCAAAGCCCACCAGGTGCCTTCCCTGCACCTGGAGACAGAGCAGGAGTATCCCTGTTCCACCGGGGCTGCCAGGTCCATCAGCTCTGCGGGGTTCAGCTTGGAGCAGCCAAAGAACAACACTGATTAGCTGCTCATTAACTGAGCACAGCACATCCTGAGCACTAAATGAAGCAGCAGCTCAGTGCAAAAAATAGCTCAATTAAGGGCCATCAGGACTCACCCACACAAGGGGGATCATTGCAGCTTGCAGGGATATTTTTAAGCCAGGGTCTTCCCAACTTTCATTTGCTCATCTTTGCTTGGTGAAGGTGTCTCACCACAAAAGTGCCTGAAGTCTTTTCTGCTGAGATTTTCATCTATGACAAAAAGTACTAAAACTGAGCAGTGATTTCTTCTTTCCCATACCCCAAAAGGACCTTGCATCTCCCTGTAGGGCAGACCCAAGAAGAGCCACGCTCCTTTACTCACAGGAGCGACCACTCTCATTACTCCCAAGGCAGAACAAATATTCCAGCAGCACATCCCAAGCGCCTGCCCCGTCCCACCAAATATTTGTCACAGGTCCACCCGTGGCGGCAGGAGTAAGGTGACCCTGCCCTCGCTCTGCAGGGTCCCCGTGTCACCTCCCCTGCTCCAGTTTCAGGGTGGTCACACGGTGCTTACTCAGAGGGGATGAGGTAACACCCCTGTCAGCATGACGCCATCGCCTTCCCCGTAAAGCACCCTTCTTATCGCCTTCCCAGTCATGTTTTCCTGGCTGGCAGCCCAGCCAAGGGATATGGTAATCTCCAAATGCTATCAGGGCAATCAGCTGAGGCTGGGATATCTCCCTGTAGTGTTTGTGGTGATAGCATCCATCCCCATGGAATCAAAGAGTCGTTCTGGCTGGAAAACGTCCTGAAGAACATCAAATCATGCAATCATCTAGGTTGGAAAAGACCTCTTGGACAATGAAACCCAATCATGAACCCAGCACTGCTGTGTTTACCACTAAACCCTGTCCTCAAGTGCAAACAGTCTTTTGAACATTTCCAGAAATGGTGATTCCACCACATCCCTGCTCCAGTGCTGGACACCTGTTTCAGTGAAGACATTTTTCATTGTACCCAACCTACACCTCTGCTGGTGCAATTTGAGGCTGTTCCTACTCCTCCTGTCCCTGTTCCCGTGGAGCAAAGGCCATCCTGGCTGTCCCCTCCTGTCAGGGAGCTGTTCAGAGCCACAAGGTCCCCCTGAGCTTCCTTTGCTCCAGGCTCAGCCCCTTCCCAGCTCCCTCAGCCCCTCCTGGTGCTCCAGCCCCTTCCCCAGCTCTGTTCCCTTCTCTGGACACGCTCCAGCCCCTCAGTGTCTTTCTCATCATCGGGGCCATCAAGACAAGACAAAGATTTCTGGCTCCCTCAGGCTCTCTCCCTCACCTCCTGTCATTCCCTTCCTGCTCTCCTCATGGCTCTCTCCTTTCCCACCACCCTCTGTCCCTTTTTGGTCTCACCACTGCAAATGGAACCATCCTGCTGCTGTCTCCTGGCCCTTCCAGGATGGTACAGAGAGGATCTCCATGGGGTTCCTCATCTGGAGAGGAATCCTTGGTACCAAGTGTGGGTTGTCCTAATGCACAGCCCAGCATGGATTTTAGAAATCCACTTTTTTCCCCTCTGGATGGCATTCTTGTTTCTCATGGGAGGTTTCAGCGTTGCTGATTCATGTAATTTTATTATAAATCTTGTGATATTTCATGCCATTGGTGACGCAAGGGTGGCCAGAGTCACATGGTTCTGTGACAAGGAGCTTTTATGAGGGGCAAAAATAGTCTGGTGTATTTGTGCTTCTCATGCTATGAGGGAAGCAGGAAAATATGCCCCCTAAAGGTTTGGAAAGCAGGCACAGAAAGGAAAGAAAAACCAAAACACAGCCTAAATCTGGATGGTCATTTACAAAAATGCCATGATTTTTAACCTGCTGTGATTTTTCCTGGTGCTGGTTCACAATTCCTGCTCTCCCAAGAGCAGCTGCTGTGCTGGCTTCCAAGCTGTTCCCTGAAATGTGGAAATCCCCCTTACACAAACAATGGCACTGTTAGTCTTGCTGATTTTCTGGAAGCACAAAAACATGTTTGTTTTCATGATCCTCTGAGGGAATTTCCTCCCTGATTTGGAATTTGGGATTTTTTTTTTTATTCCTCTGAAAGCCATTTTCCCACTTTCCAAGATCCTTAATAAGCTACAATCACCAAGATTAAGACCATTATATGGCTGGCATCAGACACAGAAACAGACCCTGAATTGTGATCGCTTTGGTGGAATCTGGCTGGAATTACTGAGTGAAATGATTCCTTCTCCTGCAGAGGGTGAGGGTGCAGAATTGATGTGCTCCTGTTTGGGACAACAGGTTGCTTGTGGCAGAAATTTTGCATCCATGGAAGCTCAGGCACCTGCCCCAAGTGCTGAACTGTGGAGAAAAGGCAGGGAGGACCTGCTGGCAGCATCAGAAGGTGCTGCTGGGGCATTTGCAGGTTCGTGGAAAGGAGGTTCAAGGGCTTTTCCCAGTAATGACCGAGTCCCTGGTGTTGCTGGTGGCCAGCACATCCTGTCTGTTCTCTCCCATGGCAGCACTGCATGGCTCTTAGCTGGAATTTGATGGAGGGATGGATGAGGGGGAGGGCAAAGGACTCAGGTCACCACCTGGCTGGGTGGCAGGGAGGAGCACACTGTCCTCATGAGGAGCATGACAGTGTCCCTCCTGGAGCTGCTGCTGGGTTTGAGGGCATGGAGCCTGTGACTCCTCTGAAATGATCCATCCTGACACGTGGAGGCAGGAGGAAGAGCTGCTCCATGGGAAGAGCTTCTCCATTGGCATCCCTGGCAAACGCTCTTGTGGTTCCTGGAGGTTGCTGCTGCTCTTCCTCCAACTGCTTACGTGCCTTGTCTGGAGAAATATCGGCAACACCAAATCCCGCCCAGAGCTCGCAGGGATGGCCGAGTGCCACCATGGAGAACAAACCCTGACCCATCCCAGGAGGTTTTTGGGAGCCAGATGAGCTGCAGCACTTGGAGCTGCCAGCACCGCCCTTCCTTCCTTTGTGTTTCACTGCCTGTGGCCACGCTGTCCCTGTGCCCCGAGCCTGGGTGGCACCTTGAACCCTCTGATCTGTGCCATGAACTCGGCAGGGCCGTGCAGACACCGAGCAACGCCCAGCCAGCTTTGGGACAGCACTGGGTGCCTCAGCTGAGGGATCTTGGCAGATCTGAAGGGAGGTTTGACCCTCCTGAGGGCTGCAGAGGTGGGGAGTGCCACGAAGGCTCCACGCACATCCCTCCTGTGGGAGGAAGAAGCTCCTTTGCCAGGTGCACTTAAGATCTTCCCAGTAGGGAAGACAGCAGTTATTCAAGGAGGAAGTCTTTGAAACTGTACTCTGCTGCAAGTAGCTCAGACATCCTCAGTGACCCCAGGATGAGTAAGAAAGACCTTTTTATTTTTCTAGAAGAGGTTGAAGGATATGTGGGATTTCCTAAAATCCTCCTATTTGTGTGGCCATGTGGCTTTGATTCCAAGCTGCCAGGCACGTTAGCTGCTTGGCACATCCTTTGGAGGACAGAAACTGCTGTTGACCACGGTGGATCTTTCCACCACAGGTACTCAGTGGAGACCCAGGGGATGCCAAAAATTTGCCAACATCCATTCTTAATCAGGCACCCACAGCAGACTTTACAAAACCATCCATATCTGCCCTAAAAATTGTGCCAAGGGAAGTCTTCTCCTGCCACATCTGCAGCTTGACGGTGGGATTGCAACCAGCGCAGGAGGATGAGGAGCTCTCACCCCTTTTTCTGGCTGACCCTGAGGTACTCAGCACTGAACTGGATCCTGTTGGGCTCAGGAGAGCATCCCACAGATGGAAGTGCAGCAGCAGCTGTGCCCTGGTGGGCTCAGGAGAGCATCCTGCAGGCAGACACGCTGCTGTTCCCACGGCGGCTTCCCTGCAACGCTCCACCAGCGCGAGAGAGCTGCGAGGGAGGCAGGACTTAATTAGAGGAATCTGGAGAAAGGCAGATTTTGTCATGTAAATGATTCCTGTCATAGGACACATTCTAAATTTGGATTCTGAAGCTGGGGCTGAGCAGAACAATCTCTGCCATAGCGTGGCAGCTGTCAAAGGTAGGGAGAAGCGTAGAATGCCTACAGGAGTGATGGCTGGTGCCTTTTATTTCACTGTGGGGTGCTTTCAACCTCCGAGCACATCAAGTGATTTCGTATTACTGGACAGGAACGATCCTGGGAGACAGCTTTCATCATCCCCACTCCCTTTAACTAAGGTAGCCAAACCCCGAAGTCCGTGTGGGCAATAAAAGGAGTTGTTATCGCAGACATGATTTGATCCTGGATTTCCAAACCCCCGGGCCTGTGCTGAGGCTGTCAGCCAATATCACAGCCTGTTTCTGTTTAATATTTTCTTTTTGAGTTGCTCAGCCCTGCACAGCATCACAATGGGAGGCAGCACTCTCTGCTTAGCTCCACCTGCTAATGGTGCCTCTCACTGTGTTTTTCTTCTGATGCTGCACCACAAGGTACTTATTCCTTTAAAATAACAACTTTTAAATAAATTTTAAAACTCCCCAAAGTAGGTATGGTAGCAACAGATAAGGTTCCTGATAAGGATGCCTCCTGAGTGTGAATACTCTTGTGCCTCACGGGGTTGAGGCTCACCTTGCTTGCAGGCAAAGGTCTGACCAGACTTCATTTCTCTCTGGATTCCCCGGGGAGTTGCAGTCAGCCTGTAATCTTTCTTTTCCTTGCTGCTCCCCTTTGCTTGCTTTCATTAAACTTCCAAAAATGCTGGTAGAATCACAGAATGGTTTGGGTTAGCAGGGACCTTAAAGATCATCCACAGTTCCAGCCCCCTGCCATGGACAGGGACACCTCCCACTAGACCAGGCTGATCAGAGCTCCATCCAGCCTGGCCTGGGACACTTCCAGGGATGGGGCAGCCACAGCTTCTCTGGGCAATTTTCACTTCTCCATCTGTTAAATTCAGATGAAGATGCCCACCAAGTTCAGCAGCTCTGAGACGTGCTGGAGAGGCAGGTATGGAAGTGTGGCTCCAAATAAACGGTGCTCAAATGCAGCAGCCTTGCTTCCTTGGGAACCCAAGCTAACAGGGAACAGTAAAAACTCTGCTTGGAAAACGGCTGGGACAAAACCTGCTGAATGTATAATGCGGATAATGTTCCAGCATCTGGGAGAAGCGCTGAGAGAACCAGAGCAGAGCGGTAAGTGCATCATTCATAAGCACCAGCTTCTTTAACAAATGTGGCTCCTTATCATGCTCATGAATTATCCATGGAGGAATCACAGCTCCTGATGGTGTTGGGTGCTCGCAGTCGCTGGGTTCAGCCATGTGACCCTGCATGGACCAGGCACCGGTGCCGCTCTGGAGCTGATTCCATTTGGATGGGATCATTCAGGCTGGCCAGAAAGCATGGCTGCTCCTGACTGACTGATTATTCCAACAGCTTGAGCCTCGATGTAAATCTCTCAGCTGTGAATTTTTAGTTGTAAATTTGATGTACAGTTTCTGTAAGCTGGTAAAAGTTCACCTAGGCTGGCAAAACTGTTATTGAGCTAAAAGAGCCCACCCACTCAAAACACAAATCTAGCAAATCTCCTGGAATATGGACGGGAATAGAGGCAAAACACTATTGGCAGCACTTGCTAAAGGTTCTGAGAGGCAAAATACTACTGGCAGCATTTGCTGAAGATTCTTTGTCAGATTTCAGTTCTGTGACCCATAAAGCACATCTGTATAGTACTAAACCAAACACACCATCCTAATAAATCACTTTCAGGAGTAAAGCCCCTGAGGGAGAGGTCCAAAAGTCAGACTGCTTGCTATGCCATCACAGACAGCAGCAGTCAGCCCTCCTCCTGCCCTCTCCATCTGCAGGGAGCGAGAAGCAGCAATTAGCCAGCCTGGGGGTGTGTTCCCTGCTTGGGCTGAATGACTCCCTGAGCCCAAAAAGTTCAGGTGTGACCCTGTTTGGTGGCAAACCTGGCTTGGGTTTAGGCAGCCAGCGGTGAATGGAGCTCTAAGGTCAAGCTGAGTTCGCAAAGTGGAAAAACCCTGCGAGCAGCAGCCTGAAATCACACCCCGAGTGCCCCGATCCTGGAGCAGACATGTGCCAGCATCAGGACACCAGGTCCTGGGCTCTGGCTCATCTCCCACTCAAAGACATGGTCCTGATTTTGGAGACCTGATCCTGAGCTTGGCTCAGCTCCAGGGTGGAGGAAATGACTCAAGTGACTATTTAGCAGCAGCAGAAAAGAGGAAATAATAAAGAAATCCTTGAAAATAAAAATATACCATCATTAGCAAAGGACAGCGAAAATCCCTCAGAGCTTTTGTGGACTTTTTCCCCCAGGTGAACAACCAAACTCAGAGGGAAGCAGCACATGGTTCAGATTCTTCCTGTACCTGGGGCTGTAGGTATGGGCCAGGATGGGCTGTGCAAGGAGTACAAACCCAGAGCAAAGGACTCACCTCACCCGAGGGATGGCTTCCACCTCCTGCCTTTGGCACAGGAGACAGCAGATGGACTCAGATTGAAGGACACATAAATGAATATGAGATCTCAGTGACAAAGCCATCTGTCTAGCCAAAGTCACCCACTTTTGTAGTCTGTGAGGCTTGGATCCACCCACCTGTGTTGTGGAGCCAGACTCTGAGCTCAGTAATTCTGCCTCTGGTGGAGTGTGGTGTCTCTTTTAAGGGGAGATGGATTGTACCCCAAGGGTTTGTACTTCTCTGCATTTGCTGCAAACTCAGAGCAGGATTTAGTTGTTGTTTTGTCATCTACAATCAACACATCCCAGGCAGACACTCAACAGTTCAGCTCCTGCCCCATTAGAGATAATTTGTTTTAGTGTCTTGGTATTTAGGGCTTAAGTGATGGACAAGCAAAGAACTTCAGGATACTCTCATGACTTGGCCCAATGGCAACAGGATTTGTGTTCAGAATTCTACCTCTTCTTACTCACTGACACCTGAACACGCCTTCTCCCTGGCTAGGAAAAATTTAGGAAAAATTTCTCCACCAAAAGGGCTGTCAAGCACTGGAAAAGGCTGCTCAGGGCAGTGGTAGAATCATAATCCCCAAAGGAATTTAAACTATATGTAGATATGGCACTTGGAGGAGTGGTTTGGTGTTGGCCTTGGCAGGGCTGGGTTAATGGATGGACTTGATGGTCTTAGAGATCTTTTCCAACCTCAGTGATTCTGTGATTCTGCACTCAAAGGGCCCTGTAGGAGCACAATGAAATAAAGCCTTTGATATTTTGGTGCAATGATCTGTTCCAGCTGGAAGAGAGGTGAAGTTCCCTGCTGTGCCACGAGTTTGCTTTTTGGTTTTGTGTGCTTGGACATGAAGAACTGACTGCTCACCCAGCCATTCATCCCAGTTCAGTGTTTCCTTTGAGATCCTGCACACTGGGAACTGGCAGGAACACCTTGAGTGCACTTGGGAGCACGGGGCTGAAGGGAGTAAACACCTTAAAAAGAAGCCAGCCAAGAACTCCCATTATCTTTGGATTAGGCTGGTTTTGTGCAGGTTTTTGTGTCTGCATTGGCCCCACAAGGCTCTTGTGGACCAAACCCAGAGCCCCTGGTGTGGGGCTGGCTCCCTCCCTTCCTCCCCACCCGTGCTGCTCACAAGGACCTGTCTGACAAAATGAAGCTGCAATGTCTCCACCTCCACGAATCCCTAATTTCTGCTTAATAAATAGTCCAGTGGGTAATAAAACCAACAACTTCTGCTAGTTTGTCCCACTGGATGGAGGGGGCTTCAGTTGCTGAGGGATCTTGGGGCTTGGTAGGATTTTGTTTTCACATTGTTATTTTGAAATGTCAGGGCTATTTTGCATTTTGCTGCTTCAGGACATCAACAGGAGCCACCCCACCACCCATGTGGGACAGGACAGGGAACAGGGAGCTGGCTCCAGCCCTGGCAGAGCCTCAGCCTGGGAGGGATTTGCAGAAGGCAGCACAGAGCCTGTGCAGAGCCCCAGTGCTACAGTCAGGAAAGGCGGCAGCTCTGCTTCCAATGTGTTTCCTCTGCTGTCCTCCCACCCAAGCTCCTACGAGCTCCTCATCATCATTTTTACAGCACAGCTGACAATTCCCTCCCATATTTTCTGTCCCTGAGAACTCTCTGTTCAAAGCACCAGCAAGAACTGCCAGGTATTTAGACCGAGGGCTCACACAGGTTCCCCCTAAGAGCTGTTTCTCCACTATTTACCTGCTTTTTTTTTTTCTTGTGCAGCCTGCAAAGTATTTGAGGGAAAGACATATTCGCCCTCTGGGCTCCTGGGCTTTTTGTGGAAAGAGCATCAAAAGCTCCAACCTTTCCAAGCTGCGCTGCAGAGCTTCTTGCGGAGTCATCTCTGTCCTCTGGCAGTGACTGTCTCGTTAAAATACAGGTTCCCATTATCTCTGCCTCGGCCAGCAGTGTTACAGGTGCCTTGCCAGTCCTGCACGTGTTTCTCCTGCAAATGCATCACTTTCCTCTGGTCAGGCTGATTTTTCCAACCCTTCCCACAGCCACTCATTGATTCTTTCAAGCAAATTGCAAAGCAAACAAAGAAAAGAGAAACAAACCACACCAAAACCCCCAAATACAATAGAAAACACAAAACAAACACCCCAAGCCTCATCAACCTGTGTAGTTTAAAGCCAGAGAATACATTAAAAATTTCCATCATGGAAATTTCCTAGCTCAGCATGGAGATTTCCCAGTATATTAGACTCTTCTGTTTTTCAGGGCTGCAAGCAAAGAATGGAAATTTCCAATTACTGCATCAAAGGCTGCTGCTCTCCTGACAGTCTGCTTAGCAGGGGTCATCTTCTGCTCCTGTAGGACACTAAATAATTTAAGGGAGGGACAGGGAGGATTTGCTCAGCTGCACCATTTCCTGCAAGAGGCATGAGCATTTCCTCTGCTGCTTGGTGGAAGTGAAAGACCTCGGTAGCTGAGAAGGACCTCAGGGTCAGGATTTTGGGAAATGCTTCTCCCTCATGCTGGCAGACTGGTGTGCAGAGGTGGGAGCAGGGGAGTCTGGTCACCTTTGCCTTGACTGGAGCTGTCCAGCCCTTGACCTGTTGCACAGCTGAATTCCCACCCCTGGGATGCACAGGCAGAAAACTTCTCTCCACCAATGGATCATCACTTCTTTCTCCTCTCAGAGCACTGGACTGGGAGGAGAGGGGAGAAGGGAATGTGCCAGATCAAGAAGGGATCATACAAATCCCCCACTTTGCAGCTGTGCCCCACCAGCACAGGCTGCAAAAAAATCTTCACTGGCCATTCCCAGCCAGGGTGTGGATGGAGGGAATCAGAAAGGCAGGAGAACCAGCCCTGCTTTCTTCTCCCACCCCACCACGGGACCAGCAAAGCCCACCCAGCCCTGGCGTGGTGTTTGGTAAAGGGGGGTGATGCACAGGGCGGTTTAATCAGTTTGTGCTTGAGCTCCCAGCTGCAGGTCCTGCACAAAAGTGCCAAGTAATGCCATTACACGGGGATTTTCCTTAACAAGCCTCGGTGCTGCAACACGAGAAGCGCTCGGGATGATGCCATTAACAGTAACCAGCTCATCTCCTTTGGCAAAAGCAGCGGGGAGGGAGGAAAGGGAGGGAGGGAGGAGAAATGAATACATATGAGTCCTAGGAGAATTGAGATTTGAACTCGGGGTCTGATTTTTCACAGGCCGTGTCTTATCTGTCTTTGTAAATCTGGCTCCGGGGCATTTAAAGGAGCTCTTTTGTACTAATGCTTCTTCTGAGCTCTGGTACTTACAGAGTGTTTTTTGTAGGTCCCAGCTCATTACAGAGGTAATCATGTGAGCCTCTTTATTTAAAAGAAGCTAGATCTGAATGTTCTCCAGACCCAGAACACCTTTTACGAGCATGAGTCTGCAGTAGTAACTGCCTGTACTTCTGCAAACTCTCCCATCCAAGAAATTCAGGACCCTTTAAAAGCAGAGCTGATGTTGTTTCCCTTAGAGTGACAGAGAAATTGAGAGAAAAAGGGGCTCGTCTCAATGTTTCTTTCTGATTTATTGGTAAAACATGATTAGAAGCTTGGTCTTGTAGGCTCATATAACTTCTCCACCCGGTCAGTTTTAAAATCAAGCCAGGCTGATTGTAGTCAAGCTCAAGAGCAGGTATTTGTAGCATCTGAGAATCAACATGGGTCACACAGTTGAAGAACAAAGTCAAATTAAGTTTTTTACGAGTTCATCTTCCTAACACATTACAGAAAATGCAACTGTTGTTAAGGGGAACGTCAGCATGAGTCAGGTATAAGACAAGTTTCCTGCAGCCAGCAGAAAAAAAACATCACCGAGCCTTCTCAAAATTAAAGGAGATAATTTCTGACACAAATGGTCTTGCACCAAATGTGAGCCAACTGGTTCAAGCCTCATTATGACAGATAAAATTATATTTATCACAGGGCTGGAAGCTGGTGGCTGTTCACAGCCTCGTGAACATCACCTGCAAAGGCATTTGGTATGAACTAAGAGAGAACAGACCCAAAGAGAGACACAGCAGCTGGTGGCACAGTAGGTTTCCCAAAGCAGTGGAGAGAAATGGGATAAAACATTGAGATAGGGCCCCTTGAGTGGAAAAGGCAAGGTTGAGAGGAAGAGGTTTTTTTAGGACGTCCAAAAAACTCAGGTGCTCAGCATGGTTCTCATCTTGGGTGAATAGCAAGATGAAAGCAGCAAGAAGAAATAAAAAGCAGAATATAATCAACAAAAAGCAGGGGAAGAAGGGGATATAGACACTGGACAGAAAGTATCATGAACCAATTAATTAAGGGAACTGTAACTGTGAGAGGCAACACAGGAATGGTTGGGCTGAGGGGCACAAGGAAGACAAGGAGAAGCACTCAAGGCCAATGAGGAGCAAAGGGAATGCTTGCAGTGGAGATGTTAAATCACTGCCAAAAGGGAAGAGGGCTACCCAGCCTCAGTGCCTGATGCAGCCGCCTGCTTTGCCTTTCTAAGCAGCTGATGGAGAGAGAAACCTCTCCTGGAGAGTGATTCAGTCACTCCAGAGATGGGTGGGATGAGTTGTTCTAAAACTGCTTCCCTCCATTGACTAGAGAGGGGGAGGCCAGACTTGGCTCACACCGAACACCTGACGTTTTGGCAGCTAAAATTAGGTGAGATGAGTCTCATCTGTTGGTAGAACCAAGGAGGATATTGGATATCTACTACAGACAAATATTTTTAGATTAGCCATTGAGGAAATTTGCATCAAGTGGTCCTCAGGAGCTGCCTCCATAGGCCTCTGGATTGATGGTGTTAATATTTCTGCAAGCATTGGCATATGGAGGAGCTCCTGAAAGCCAGGAGAAGGATAATCACAGAATAATCAAATCCTAGAATGGTTTGGGTTGGAAGGGACCTTAAAGATCATCTATTCCAGCCCCTCTGCCATGGGCAGGGACACCTTCCCCTGGGCCAGGTTGCTCCAAGTCCCATCCAGTGCTGATTGATGACAAGGCAAGCAGGACAGCACAAGTAATTATAGACATGACAACAGAACCCATGCAAAACAGTGGACACACAATTCAGTCCATATGGTATAAAATGACAAGAATATAATCAGCATCAATCAAGTCAGTTTTGATAGAAACCCAACATTTTTAACTGGGTTTGGCTTAGCATTCCTGAGTGAAATTACAGGTTTGTTTGATAGTGGCAATGATGACAGTACAAAATGCTCAGACCTTTGTCCTTGCACCCCATACTCCCTCTCTGGGGGATACATTTCCATTAAAAAACTGGCACTGAAAATGAGCACAAATTATGATTTGCAAAATGGATTAAAAAGTGTCTGCCTGGCAGACCTCGAATTCCAGCTTTGGCTGGGAATTAGCACCAAATGCAATTTGGAAGGTGAGGTGTCACAGGGATGAGCAGGCTGGTGGCGAACACAGAGTCACTGCTGCTGATGTGCCTCTTTCTGATCACACGTGGTGGGATGGATAGATTGACTCGAGCTCCCCAGGCAAACTCTGCTCATTTAAATACTTGCTGATGGCAAATTCTCCACCAAGGGAGAAGGATGGCTGTCATCCCTGCCTTGTTGAAGGATTATACTCTGAAAGGTGGGATCATTCAGGAGACAAGGAACTCAACTCAAAAACATCCTCTCTCCCAGACTGGTTGAAATGGTTGATGCAAACCCTCTGTGAGAAGCAAACCCTCCTTTCTGTGCATGGTGGGGAGCTCTGTCCTGCTCGTGGTGGTGAGAGGGTGTTGGAAAAGGGGTAACAGGATCAAGAGAGAAATATCACACCCAGAGTAAGGAACAGAGCTGGGGAAGGGTCTGGAGCACCAGGAGAGGCTGAGGGAGCTGGGAAAGGGGCTCAGCCTGGAGCAAAGGAGGCTCAGGGGGGACCTTCTGGCTCTGCACATCTCCCTGACAGGAGGGGACAGCTGGAGGGGATCAGGCTCTGCTCTTCAGGAACCAGCATTAGGATGAGAGGAAACAACATCAAGTTGCACCAGAGGATGTTTAGATTGGATATTAGGGAAAATTTCTTCACTGAAAATATTGTCGAGCACTGGCACAGGCTTCCCAGGGAAGTGGCGGAGTCCCCATCCCTGGAAGTGTTCAAAAGGCATGTGAACATATCAGCTGGGGATGTGGTTTAGTGGGGAATTTGGCAGTGCTGGGTTAATGGTTGTATTTGATGATCTTAGAGGGCTTTTCCTGCTGTCACGATTCCCTGGTTCTGTGATCAATGCCGTGGGGACTGGAGGCAAAGTTTTGGAGGGAATGGTCAGGAAGTTCTGGCTTTTAGCTACTGATAAGCTGGGCAGAAGTTTGCCCTTCCACAGGATGTGAGGGATTAGGCTCTCATGGGCTCTTTAAACATCAAACAGTCACAGCAAGACCCAATGACTCAAAGTGGAAGCCAGACAAGCTCAAAGAAGAGAAGAGCTTCCAAACCACAGCAGGAAACCTGATCTACCAGTGGTGAAGTGAGTGGTGGCTCCTTCCCTGTGTGATGCTTTTCTGGAGCACATGGGCATGTGCAGGGACCCCCACGCTGGGCAAACCAGGGAAATGCATCACCTCAGAAAGGCCCAGCCAGATGATCTCACAACACTCGTGGCTCTGATTTGAGGCTCTGATTCTCCTTGCCAAGCCCATCTCCCCTCGAAGGGGAGCTCTGTGTGAGAAGAAGGAGCCCTGCAGAGCCAGCAGTGCCTCCTCTGAGCCAACTGTGCACCACTCAGTGCTGGGATTTGCTCCAGCTCTCGGGGTTTTTGTCCCGTCCCCGCTGCCGGTCACACGGCGGTGACAAGGCCCTGACTCACGATGGATGTGCTGTGTGTGCATGACTCCATCTGCCTCCCCGACCCACTGCTCCTGCACCCAGTGGTGATTGCAGGCTCTGGATGTTTTCCTTGCACCAGCTCAGATGACTTCAGCCACAATATTTCCCCGAATGCCCATGGCTGCTTTTCCTGCAGACGCTTCAGCAGCTGTTTGGCATCATTTTGTGCTGCTGTGTCACAGACATCTTTTATGAAAAATCCTTTCCTTAGGATTTTAAATCACAGTCCAGCTGGCTCAGGCAGCGAGCCGAGCCACAAACCTTTGTTATCATTCCTTCCTATTCTATTCTTAGCTAGCCTTCTGATGAAATCCTTTCTTCTATTCTTTTAGTACAGTCTTAATATAATATATATCATAAAATAATAAATCAGCCTTCTGAAACATGGAGTCAGATCCTCGTCTCTTCCCCAATCCAAGAACCCCTGGGAACACCGTCACACTGCTGCAGTTGGGATGGAGGACAATGACCACACCAGCAGTGAATTTTGGGGTTTGCAGCCTGTGGCAGGGGTGGTGACACCCCTGCTGGCACTGGTCTGGTTGCCAGCCAGGCAATTCCCCGTGACTGCTCTGCTCAGCTCAGCTCAGCTCAGCTCAGCTCAGCTCAGCTCAGCTCAGCTCAGCTTAGCTCAGCAGGGATGAACTGTGCCACCCCCGGCCTGAGCACAGCCCAGGGAGGGAGAACTTCCACACAGGGATCTGCCTCAAAAAACACCTTCTCTCCCAGGGGTCTCCCACCACGTGGAGAACAAGACAGCTAGAAGATGGTGGCTTCACCAGGTGCATCTTACAAAGTGGGATTTGGCCTCCTCACAGCTTGGGAAGGAGACTTGCAAGGAAAAGGCAGGTGTGACGGTTGTCACAAGGGTTCTTGGGTGAAGGAAGAGACGAGATCCTTGACTCCATTATCAGAAGGCTTGATTTATTATTTTATGATATATACATCTATTAAAACTATACTAAAAAGAAAAAGCAGGAGAGCTTTTCAGAAGCTTGCTAAGCTAAGAATAGAAAAGAAAGAATGAATAACAAAAATTGCTCTCTCAGACTGTGTCCGAGTGAGCTCGGTTCTGGATTGGCCATTATTTCTAAACATCCAAGCTGGGCCAATCCAGACAGACCTGTTGCATTCCACAGCAGCAGATAACCTGCTGTTTACATCTTGTTGCTGAACTTCTCAGCTTCAGGAGAAAAATCCTGAGAGAGGATTTTTCACAAAAGAAATGTCTGTTACAGGTAGGTGCTCCAGGAAATGCTGTGTGTGAGCTGGCAGTGATGCTCCTTGCCTGTGTGAGGGGGATCTTATGGAGCACGTGGAGGAAACACCCTCCATTCCATGTCCAACCTGTTTGGTGATAGCAAATCTGTGCCCTCATTCCCCTGCACGTGCCTCAGTTTCCCTGTTTATAAAACCCAATTCCATAACCTGAGCAATACAATGATCCCCAACTAAATCCTACATATGAGGTGGGAAAGAAATGTCCTGGCCATGGAACACAGAAGGTCTTGTTCTTCCAAATCTTCTTCTTGGCTGAACCTGATCATGTTCTTAAAAATTGTTCCCTGTGAGGGTGGGCAGGCCCTGGCACAGGGTGCCCAGAGAAGCTGTGGCTGCCCCTGGATCCCTGGAAGTGTCCAAGGCCAGGCTGGACAGGGCTTGGAGCACCCTGGGATGGTGGAAGGTGTCCCTGCCATGGCAGGGCGTTGAAATGGATGAGCTCTAAGGTCCCTCCCAGCCCAAACCATTCTGAGATTTCTTCAGGCATCCTTTGGATACTTGACCACCCAGGTGGAATTTCTCCTCATCCTTACAGTGAAGGTAAGGGGATTTTCCCCCTGCCCCATTCAGACAGGCTGTGTTGTCTCATTGGAGGCACCACCCAGCACTGTGGAGGATGCACCAATTTAATCCCATAATTAACCCCTCTAAATTAAGAAAAGATCACTGAATAATTCAGTCTAACCTTTCACACTCAAAGGACAGTGTTTTATGGATTGCAACACATTTTACAGATGGGCCCTACTGCTCTCTTCATACCATTCTGGACTTCCAGGGACTAATAAATAAATGTGATATAACATAGGATGCCTTTGTGCCAGCCAGTTATATTTTTAAAACAGAGTCAGAGATTTGCCACATGAGTTGGCAAAAATTACTCCAGTAGCCCAAAAAAAAGCATTGCCAAGGCTTTTTTCATGGGATGCCCAGGCAATGATGCAATCTAATGCTTCTTGCAGCTTCACTATATCATGCAGAGACAGGAAGAGAAGTGTGCAGAAAGTATCCAAAAGTCCTGGGCTGAAATCCCAGAAAATCTGGTGGCAGGATTTCCATCCATTTCAGTGAAG
>NW_005054522.1:782122-788605 GCF_000277835.1 Geospiza fortis
ATGAGAGCCAGAACATCTCCGCTGAGAATTCCTCCTGGCTCTGCTGGGCTGTGTGTCCATTTCCAGCCTTTTTTTTTTCTGTTACCAATACAAAGGACACAGGAGCCCATTTTACTCATAGGGGTGTTGGGCAATTTAACTCACCCATTCTTGCATGGTGGGTGGGAATTACCTTTTTGAAGGGTCAAAATGACATAATTATTCTCTTTATTGCCTGAATTTCTGCCTGTGCTGAAGGGTGGCAGCAGATTCATGCTCCCAGGCCATGCTGTGTCTCCAGATGTGAGGTTTGTTGTTGGAGTTCTGCTCCCTCTGTCCATTCTCCCTCATTACAGGTTTTTTATTTTTTTAATATGAAAATGGAATCAGAGGTGGATTTTCCTGGTGTTTCCTCTTGCCTGCCTGGGCCACAGGTGAAATCCAGCCCAGTGGGATGCCTGGGCTGGGAGCTGAACTAACAGTATGTCATTGCCACATAGGGATCCATCCATCCATCCATCCATCCATGCATGCATCCATCCATCCATCCATCCATCCATACATACATACATCCACCCATCCATCCTCTGGACAACTCAGAGATTCTTCTGCTCTACATTTAGACATCTTCTGCTCCAAAAGTAAAGTACAAGCTCCATGTTATTTTTTTAGATACTTTCATCATGCCAGTTGCTATTGCTCCATGTTCATCCTGGACCTTGGGTTTATATCCTTCAAAAAAAAGCAACAAAACCAGGGCTCAGACTGTGCTGGGGGTGGTTTCCTCCAGGAAATATTCACAGATCTTCATTGTCAAAGGGCTGAGAGGGACTCTGTAGGAAAGAACCATTGGTTCTTGGTGGTTTGTTCCCCAGTGAAACTCATGGTGGCTGAAAATCCCTTCAAAACACAGAATCATAGAATCATAAGGTTGGAAAAGACCTCCAAGACCATCGAGTCCAACCTTTGACTGAAAAAATCAAAGGATGGTGGGGTGTCCTACATCTTCTCCATTGGATGAGCAAGGGTGAGCCAGTTCCTTGTCAGTGTGTCATGCCAAGGTCTTCCTGAACAGCCAGGAGATATTTGTGTTTAAAGACTGAAATTTGTTTTCCTAAGCTCCTGACACAGCATCCCTGTGATCCCAAGACAACAGGAGAGGGCTTGAAGTTCAAAGAGGCAGAAGTGTGGGAGACACTTTTGCTACTGGATGTGTCATAGGGGGTCAAAGCCAGGAAGAAGGTGACATCACAGGTGCATCACCCTGCAGACACAAGTCATGGGTAGGATGGGAAACCAAGGGATGAGTCAGAGCCAGCTGCTGGGAAGGAGACAACACTGGTGTGTGTGGCATTCACATTGTCTGGAAAAATCCCTTCACCCAGGATTTTTCTCCTGGAAAGCTGAGAAGCCTCAGAGAAAAAAAGAAAACAATAATTATCTGATTTGCTTCTCTTGTGTTTTGCTCCTTTGGAATGTGTTGGGAGATTGTTTACCAAAGGTGATTGCTTCATTGGATTTCTGGTGTGAGTTGTTTTCACTCATTGGCCAGTCAGTGCCAAGCTGTGTTGGGACTCTGGAGAAAGTCACAAATTTTCATTATTATCTTTTTAGCCTTCTGTAAGTATCCTTTCTGTATTCTTTAGTATTGTTTAGTTTATATTATAGTATCATATATATTATAGCTTATATTATAGTATTATAAAATAATAAATTAACCTTCTAAGAACATAAAGTCAGATTCATCATTCCTCCCTTTGTCTGGGGGCAACTGCAAATACAATAAGTGTGCTTTGTGCTGGGTCTACATCCCCTTTGCTGTCTCAGGGACTGCCTTGCTTGGGTTTACAGCTCAGTGTAATCACCCAGTGAGGTCCTGGGGTATTCCCTCTGGGGGATGGACTCCTGGAGCAGGAGGCTGCCACCCAGCCCTGGTGGGATCTATCCCAGCCTTACCTCTGGTATCCTGTGTGTCCTCCAAGGTCCCACATCCAATCCTCTGAGAGCTTCAACATCCCAGGTGAAACATGGGTGGTTTTCTCCATTCTCAGGAGGATCACAAGGGATCTGTGTGAACCCAAGGAACCAAAGGGAGCCCCAAAGAGCTTGCCAGCAGACCACTGCAGCTTTTTCCTGGGGAACATTTTCAAGGCTTCCTTACTTCCCATGCACCAGGCGAGCCCTGGGCTGGGAAGCGCTCAGGTGAGTTGCTGCAGCCCATCAGCTTTTTCATGTGGTGATTCAGATCCCTTGTGGGGCTTCACCCCGAGCGCTCCGTCCTCGTGCAGCGCGGAGGCAAACACTGCCAGGAGTTTGTGAGTTTGAATATTCCTGGCTAGCAGGAAGCCAAGGCTTGAGCTGTTCAACACTCAGGAGTGTTAGAGGAGCCCTAAATGGCCGAATTGTTACTTGTGCTGAAAGAAGCAGGCATGGTGTTTCCAATTATTCTTCATTTCAGACAACAGCGAGCTGTTTTGGTTTATTGGAGCAGCAGCTGGGTAGAGGAACAATATTGAGTAAACGACGCTGAAAAAGGCTCAGTGTGAGGCAACAAATTTTTCTGACATAGACCCAACCTTACTCTGGAATATTGCTGGCAAGTCAATAATAGGTAGGGCAGAAATCAATCGGGAATAATGTTGCAAATGAGGCAGTAGCACAAAAAGTTCTTTCAGCGCCGTAAATAAATCCCTGTTTGTTCGAACAAGTTCGCATTTATGACATGATATGGAGCTCCCAAAAGCAGAGATTTGGGCAAACAGGGGAGGATGTTGAGTTTATTAAGCAGACAAGAAATAGGCAACCTCTTTCTTCTTTTCCTCCCAACAGCGTAGAGATGAAATTTTAGGAAAAAAAATGCAAGCAAAAGGTTCTGGAGTTAAAACATCTTACAGAGATTCGCCTGGGGGGAGGCAGTCTCCTGCTAGAGACGATGCTCTCTTGGGCATAAAATTATTTTTAGGTTACAAACCTATGTTAAGATCCTATAGAATTTATCAGGAAATTATACCTTTCTGTCGAGCTTTTAGCTGATATTAAATCAGTGCAGTAGAATTTTAGAGGTTATTAAAAACTCCGTAAAAATTAAGTTATTCTCTGTTTAACTCTGCAGATTTTAAAATAACTTCTATAAAACCAAGTTACATTTCTATTGACTCCCACTGCTTTCTTTCCTTACCCAGTTCTACGAGATTTTTCCCCCATAAAGCTATATTACATAACATTAAAATTGCAGTTGATTTTCTCTTGCAAGTGGACTGTCTTTTAGCTATTTTAGTATTTATTAAAATGCACAACTTGATAGTACTAAAAAATCGGTAGCATGGCAGAAAAAATCACATAAAATATCCACAGATACATATGGAAAGAAATGTGATGCTAAAATCGCTGAAAATATATTGAAATTGTGGGCTTTAAAGCTTGGAAGGTCTGGTATCATCTAGATACTGAAAAGACTAAGGGAGAATCAAACTGCAAACAAGGAAGGGCATTAGAAAAAATAATCAGATTTTTTAAATGCATGAGACAGAGTAAGGAAACCTGGAAGGAAACCGGCAATCTTTCAGATCATCAGAGAGTAAAAGGGGCAATTAGGATGTTGCAGAGAAGAGAAATGATTTCTTTGTGTCTGTTTCCAATCCAGAGGTTGTCAGTGAAATACTTGTTCTGTGCTTGCTCATTGCATGTAATAAATCTGGGAATATTGTCAAAGAATTAGGCTAAACTCATACTTAAACATTTTGCTGGAATAACTGCGTCAGCAGAAGCCCATGTGCTTTTTATATTATAGCAGCAAAAAGTCAGCATAATGCAAAAGACAGCTTATTCTGCTGGAGGGAGCCTGTTTACCCAAAATTAACAAAAACTGAAGTGTCAACAGAAGATAAATATGTGTAATATCCCCACTGAGGCTGCACAGCCCCATGACTCCCAGGATGGGTCAGGAAAGACCTGCAGGGTTCAGTAGCTCCTTCCCCATGGAAGTGTCCAAGGCCAGGTTGGATGGAGTTTGGAGCAACCTGGGACAGTGGAAGTGTCCCTGCCCATGGCAGGGGGTGGAACTGGATGGTCTGAGATGTCCCTTCCCACCCAAACCGTTCTGGGATTCTGTGATTGGTGGCTTAAGGAGCAAGGAACCAGCTGGGAGTCACAGGAAGAGCCAGGCAGGAGAGCATGGATGGGTGCTGCCTCAGGGGGCTCCTCTTGCTCCAGGGCTTGTGCTGTGGACCTCTCCTGGGGACTTGGATGTCCTTGGCACACAGGACAGGCTGGTGCACATTGGTCTTTCTTGGATACAGATTTAGAGCACGGCCATAGAATCACAGAATCGTTAAAGTTGGGAAACACCTCTAAGGTCATCCAGTCCAACCATTAACCCAACACTGCCAAACCCATCACTAATCCATGTCCCCAACTGCCACATCTGCACCTCTTTTAAATCCCTTCAGGGATGGGGACTTCACCACTTCACTGAGCAGATTGTTCCAATGCTTGACCAACCTTTCCATGAACAATTTTTTCCTAATATTCCACCTAAACTTCCCATGGTGCAACTCAGTGCCATTTCCTCTTGTTCTGTCCCTGTTCCCTGGGAGCAGAGCCTGATCCCCCGGCTGTCCCCTCCTGTCAGGGAGTTGTGCAGAGCCACAAGGGCCCCCTGAGCCTCCTTTTCTCCAGGCTCAGCCCCTTCCCAGCTCCTTCAGCCTCTCCTGCTGCTCCAGACCCTTTCCAGCTCTGTTGCCCAGCTCTGGACACACAAAGAAGGAGGCAGGGAGCTGTTTTCTCAGTATGGGCACTGCCAATGTCCCTTTTAGAACATCCCAGGCCAAGCCTCATCCCATACAGTGGATTGAGAGATACAGGGATCAGTTCAGAATATGCACCTGTAGTGCCTATTCCTGGTCCTTAGAGGACATTTTTGGATGTTCTCATGCAAACCACATCAACAATCCCCAAGAACGAGCAGGCAAGTGCCCAGGGCTGTGTCCCATCCATGGTTTGTATGTGCTGGCTGTGCTGCCAAGTGCTCTGCTTTGGGACAACCCCAACTATTGAGTATTTCCTAGCACCTCTCTCTGAAGTGTTTATCTGGAGAAGTCATACGAGGGCAGAAAGAGATGCTGGAAAAATAGGATGAACTGAAGAGCAAGAGGTTTTTAGGACTATTTCATGCACTTCCACATATTTTGGGAAAATTAGCTATGAAGTATTAAAGCCATTAGGAAATACCTGTGTTAATTGCATTTAAAACCTGTGACAAACCAAAGGCCTGGAGCACACCTGGGTAATGGTGAGAAAGAGCAGAGGAATATCAGCAATACTGGCTGTCCTCTCTGGCCCTGAGTCCACCTGGCAGCATCTGACTACCAGGATAAGCTCTTTCATCCTCCAGAACAGGGACTCATAGTCCAACTGCCCAGCAGAAGAACTCAGACTCGTGCCCCCACATGATCTAGGAGAGCATTCATTAGCCTTGGCCAAAACTAGACCAGGGACCACACTAAAAATTTAACAATGTGGGCAACGCTTGTCCCTGCGCCCTGATCCTGGTGTAGATGTCACTGTTGGATCAGACCAAGCTCCAAGCAGTCCCACAGACAAGCTCCTGCGATGCCCTCACACCCATGGGGCTGTTTGCAACAAGCAAGTCTCCGCCCAGGAGGAATTTGTGACTGTGGGATCTGTCTCACGTCCTGCAGCATTGCGCAAAAACAGGAAAGCCGTGCAGTCACCGTGGCTAAAAGTAAATTCATGATGAGCTAATATGTTTTGCTCTAATAGTAACATGGTGATGTCTGGTGCTAGCTCAATAGCCAAAAATGACTGGTGATAGTTACACCCTGTGCTTTGCACAGAACAATAAATAAATGATCCAACAGAAATGCCTTGCACGGCTTGTCCCGTTTCCTCACTAAGGTGCAGGCAGGAGCGCCAGTCCCAAGCTCCTAGAGCCAGGAGTTGTCATGTTTTAGGCTGAGAAGATTTCCAGCATCCTGCATTTGTCACTGTCCTCAGTACTTTTCAAAAATCTCAGCTATGAAGCAACTATCCCAAGTGAACGTGACAGAAATAGTTGTGCTGGTGAAGGCTCAGCTTGTGCCCTGTGTGGTCACTGTCTACAGCCAAAGAGCTGCAGGCATGCAGGGGAGACTTCTCTCAGGTTCATCAAGGCCACAGCACGTGTTGGGGACAGCTTGTGTCCCCCAGGGCTGCTGTTGAGTGGCCTGGTGAGGGTAGAGAGGCAGCCTTGAATTCCTTCAAGGAGCACCATGTCCATCCAGCAAGAACAGCGTGATGGGATCCCAGCTCTCTCCACAAAGTAGAGTTTGTAACAGGCCGGGGCTGCCCCATCCCTGGAAATGTTCAAGGTCAGCTTGGATAGAGCTTGGAGCAACCTGGGATAGTGGAAGGTGTCCCTGCCCATGGCAGGGGGTTGGAACTGGGTGATCTTTATAGTTCCTTCTAATTAAACTATTCTATAAAAGGGCAGCAAGGACCTGCTGA
>NW_005054522.1:788677-800953 GCF_000277835.1 Geospiza fortis
ATGATGTGGCTTTTGGCTAGTGCTTTTCACCTGTAGATCCCAAAGCATTTGGCAAGGGGCTCCCCTCACTTTCCTGTAATTGCAATAATCTCAGCAATGCACAAAATGAGTCAGAGGTTTTATCATTACATACCTTTGTGCAAAGGACGTGGCACAAACCCGCCCATCTGCAACTCAAAATCATTTTCCCTCGTTAAGGTTGCAGTCATGAGTTAATTGCAGGAAAGAAAAAGCAGAAGACTCCAGATGCAATCCCAAGAAATTGTTGCTGTCATTCATCCAGCTGGTTCAAATGTGACGATCAGGATCAGTTACTCAGCAACTGACCTGGCATTGGGCTCCTTTGATTTAAGGTCCCGTAGTCTCACTTGAACTTGCAGGCAGAAATAAGTTCCTCTGAGGACAGATAGTCTCCTCTTGGAAACCTAGTACTTCTTGTGAATCCTGGAATTCCTTTGAATTGGAAGGGTGGAGTTTTTTTCCACAGGGGAGCTGACTGCTTGTGAATCAGACTTCTGAAGAAAAAAATTTAATTTGGTGATAATTTAAGATTTAGCTAATGCACAGGACGATCTTTTGGCAACAGTGTGATGCAAGCTTGACGTTTTCAGGTTATAAACCTCAAGCAAATAAAAAGAGAGAGAAGGATGGCTTCGGAAAAGTTCCATTGGGCTGTAAGTCAGAGGCTGTTCCACAACATTTTATCTCTGAAATGTCATGCTGTACTGGCCTCAAAGCAAGAAGAACAGACGGTTCATCTAATACAATTATTTTAGGATCCTTTCATCATAAGCAGTGTGCATGCCAAAATGAAAACGTATCATGGGAAAGCATTTCTCATTGAAGCCTGAATCTCCTCCCTAATGTTTATTCTATGTCATGGAGAACACTAGGGGCCAAATACACTCTGGGTTAAAAACACTGGCATCAGTTCTTGCAACACAAACCTGGCAGGGATTCAGCATGTGACAGCTGAAGGAGGCTGCAGCCTCTCTTGTACCAACAAACCACTTGGTGCCCAGTGCTGGTCAGTGAGGAAGGGGGAGGATGAGGAGAAATCTGGAGCATGCTGTGGAGGTTTTCTCCCCTCTGGAGCTGCTGGCTGGCACCCTGGATCACAGCTGTGGTGTCCCAAGAGCCTGCAAGGTGTAAAGTAGGTGGGTGGCAGCAATATTCTCCTCCTGTCTTGATATAAATCCCTGCATGGTGGTGAATGTCCCTCCTGGCAACAGCACTTTGAATGCTATCCTAGGTGGCAAATCAATCTCTTCTTCATCTTCAAGAACATCCTGAAGTCTTCTTCTTGGGAGAAAAAAAACTTTGGTTGCTGTTAGTTGAGTTGGGGTACTGCAAAATTTTCTCACCATGTTCCCATTTAGTGGATTATTTGGGTTGTTTCGTTGTTCCCACACTCTGGGCTGTTGTCTTTCTTCTTGCCAACACAATCCACACATTTAACAACAGTGACACTGCACTTTGCTGCATTTAAATTCACCTTATTTCCTTGGCTTTCTCCTGCCGTGAGTCTGGAACTTCCACGTCATCTCCAAGTTTATCAGTGATGATTATTATCATTTCCTCTGGGTCAATCCCAAAGACACAGAACAACCCAGGGTCCAAAATAAATAAATGGAAGACTTCAATATCTCTAGTCTAATTGAATTTCAAATTGCATTATAAGATCTCTTGCTGAAATAGTTTTTAATCCATTTAGTATCCCAGATTAGGTTTTGTACCGTTTTCCTTTAATTGGGACTGTGTTCAGGAACTGTTCAATAACTTGCAGGAATCTAACTAATTTATAACAGGCTTATCTTTATTAACCAAACTTACATTCTCATTAAAAAAACATTCATTTGTTTGACATGACAGACTTTCCATAAAACTGCTCAGGCATATCAATCAGGTTAGCATCCTTTAATTCATTACTAATCACAGCCTATATCAGATTTTCTTTGATGCTGTTTAGGATCAGGTTTAAACCAATGAATTTGTAATTACCTGGGATTTTCCTATTATACAGTCTTTGGATTCTGAACAGAGTACCCTTACAAATTTATGCAAAACAGAACCAACACGCTGGGGCAGCTTTGCAATTTTGCTGGCAATCAGCTGGAATGAGCAGGACAGCAACAGGACTGCCCCAGACCCACTCATACAGGATTTCAGCATCACAGAGATTTGGGGAGGGAAAGACCTTCAGGGATCTCCAGGCTCCTCTCTCACACCCTTCCATCAGATTTCCCGGAGCTTTTCCCTGGAAAAGGGGAAGAGATCCCAAAAGTTCCTCTGGACTCCTGTTCTAGCTGTTAACTACATTAGTTGCATTTTTTCCCCTCCTAATATTTAGTTTTAACATAATTTTCTGCCACTTGGGTTGGTTTTCTCTCGTCCTATCACAGTACAATTTCAAGCAAAATCTGGTGTTGTCTTTTCAATAATCTCCTATAGGCAGCTAATGACAGCAATAAGCCTTTTTATCCTGATAACCTCTACTCTTCTGGGTCCCACCAAGCGCTCTCTGTGGGCCCAGGGCTGCCTCCAGTGTGGAGAAATGCCCAACTTCACCTGTAGCCCCTCTGAGAGCTGCTTGTTCAATGCTCTCTGCCAAAATAGAAGATATATTCCCTCAGATATATTCTCCCAGATATATTCACCCAGCTTAAATGCTTCCTCAGTCCTTGGACCTGCTCAGTGGAGAGTGCCCACGAGCCTGGAGAGCCTAAGGAAAAGCCTTGAGCAAGAGTCAGCTGTGTGCAGTTAATGGGAAAGAAGGGGCAGGTGGATCTACATGGAACTGCAGGTCTCTGTGACCTTGCAGGTTTGTGTTCTTCCTTGTTTAGAGATGTAATCATTTTATGAAGAACAGTGACCCAGAGAGCTGGGGACTTAATTTAATACATCTCATATAGGCCTGGGTTTGTTGTCTGATTTATTAAAAGATAGCAGCACAGTTTTTGGTGGGGAAAAAAAAAAAAGCCATCTCTGTGCTGGACACTATGAAATCTGAAAGGTGAAGGGATGCTTCAATGCATGGTACACTCAGACCCCTTAATTGCCTTTCCTAAAAGCCTGCTTGGTCTCACACTGAGCTGAAGAGGGGAGCTTCAGCAGGCAGGTGATCTCTGTAGGACTTGCAGGAGCATCATCCTCATCCACCACCCTAAAAAGGGTTTTATTGAAGCCTCCTAGCTCTAAATGCAGGCCCTGGGAGGAGGAGGGAAAGAGATGAAGGGGTAGGAAATGTCCTCTTCTAATCCTTCTGGATGGAGAAAAAAGACAGGGTAAGGACTGGCATATTGCAGAGGTGAGCATGGGTTTAAGAGACAAACTCATTCTTAATTAGATCTGCAATAATGGAGTAAAATGAATAATAGTTTCCTATCTGGCAAATAAGCCAAGGGTGCTCTGTAAAGAGACTGTACAAAAACTGCCTTGCAAGCCCAGCAGGAGGGTGTGAAACTGTGTTTGGAGGCGGCAGAAGTGCAAAGGGTGGAGCAAAGTTCCTGTGGGACAAGGACATTGGAGCTCTCTGGGATTGCTGACTAACGGGAGGAGATGGCTGAGGACAGGAAGGTGGGGGTTAATTAAGTTGAGAGAGATAAGAAAATGATGGAACATCTTCCTCCAAGGAAAGGAAGGAGCGAGGGAAGCAGAAAAAGGAAGATGAACATCAAGTTGTACAGAGGTGGGAAACAAGACCAGGAAAATTATGTGTGTAAAAGAATAGTATGACTATGGAGGACTAAAATGAGAAAGACCAGGGGCAAAATGAGTTTCAATTAGGAAGGGATATAGAGGGTGATAAAAGGGTGCTCTGCAAAGGTATTGAAATAGGAGGAAGGCAATGGAAATTATACATAACTGAATTAATGGAAAATGAGAGAGCAGAAATAACAATAGAGAAAAGACTGGAGCATTCATTAGTTTTTATGCTTTAGCTGTGGAGGGAAATAAAATATTAAAAAAAAAAGATTATGAACTGGTATTTATCAGGACCACTTTTACTGCAGAGGGTAGGACAACCCAAACTAGCAAATAAACACCACTAAAATCATTCAGAGAAGTGAAGCAAATTCAAGTCAGCAGGACTGGATGAAGTTCCCCCTAGAGCACTTCAGGCACTGGCCAGAGCAATCTGACTCATTAGTAATTATCCAGGAGAGCTCCTGGAGAAGGGAGGAGATCCCAGAGGCGGGGAGAAGGGCAAACACAGTGCCTGTCTTTAAAGAAGGGGAAGCAGAACTTGGGGGATTACACAGCAGCCAGTTCAGCGTGTAATGCAAAATCTGTACTACAATAAACTGTGCAACAATCTCTTTGTGAGCATTTGACTCACAATAGAAAAACATACAGTCAGTCAGACTGCATTTGTCATAGAGGAGTGATGCTAAAACCATCCAGATTCCATCTTTGAACCCAACAACTGTGTTGTAGAATAAGGAAGATGGAGCATATGTCACGTATTTTGAAAGAAGCAGGGTTTTTAACACCATTTCACATGACATTTCCATAAGCTGACCAGGAACTATGATCTCTGTCAAATCATCTTAAGATATACTTAACAGAAAATAAACATATTCACACAAGAATTACTAATTCTTTTCCTTTGGATTTAGAAGGTTTTCCAAAAGGGCTCCCTCAGGGTTTGCTCCTGGACCTGTTTCTAATATTTTCATTAGTTATTTGGATGACAAAATAAAGACTATATAAATACTCCAGAGGATGTGTTCCAAAATGTGCCTGGGAAATCAGAGTAACAGTATAAAATCAACAAGATTTGGTTCAGTAAAGTAAAAAGCAACAAAATATGTCAATGCAAAGTGGCAAAACTCTGGTCAAGCAGGCGTTCAATGGGAAAAGAGCTGTGAATGAGGCACTGGAGAGGACACAGCTTTTGCAAAATCAGGCAAATGTGATTCTTTGGCATATGAAAAAGAGTGAAACATCAGAAGCAATGATTCCACTCTAACAAGGAAATACCAGGTGTGGGTTTGAATGCTGTGCTAGGACAAGGTAGAAGAATGTCATAGACATTGTACAGGGGCTGGAGGAAAGCAATGAGAATTATGAGTGGTTCAAAAAAAAAATGGAGGACCTTCTTTGCTTTTTCCAGAAGGGGAAAAACGTGTGAGAAGATGAAAACTGCCTTCTAAGGCAGCAGAGACTTATAAAAAGGTTATTGACAATTGTTCTGGGTCCCACAGAGATAAATTGGCAAAGATTGTTGTTACTGGATATCTGAGAAAGAAGAAAATCCCACAAATTAAACCCAAAAGCTTTCTAATTCAAAGCAAATTTATATCAATTAAAATTTCTAAATCAGTTTGTAAGTATTTCTCTCTGGAAGTTGATTAGCTTCTCTCAGAGATGTTTGGATCCTGCTCAAGGCACCAGTGAGAACTTGTGGAGTTTCTCCATCTCCCCTGTTCCATGACTGTGTCCTCAAGGTGTTTCCATCTTCCCCATGCCTGGCCATAATGTGAAATATCGATGCAAATCCTGTGTTTGCACTTTAGCAGAGCTTCAAACACTCCATTGGTGTTAATTAATTATCCACCAACAGCAGGAAGCCAGTGATACCAAAGGCAGCACAGAGCTTCCCTGACCAATAACAAAAGCAACCCTTCCTCCTGTGCACTGCAGAGCTCCACCAATTCTCTTCCCTAATGCACCACGAGCAGAATGAAGAGCCTCCTTTTCTGCAGACCTCCCACAGACAGCGTGTGGCTGCTGGGGATGAATGTGGTGCTGAGGCCCTCGCTCCTGAGGGCTCCAAAAATTCAGGAGTGAGCTGGAGGGCAAAGCAGCCATTCAACAACACACACTGCATGTCAGGGAAACTGTGTGTTCCTCATTTTCCCCTAAAATGAACATCTAATTTGTGAATAAAGGAATAACGCATGGATAAAGTTTGCCAGAAGTGTTGTTCAAGAGGAGCAGGTGGTGAGGAAAAAGGAGGAGGACGTTCGCAGGCTATATTCCTATCTGGAAGAAATATACTTTCTCTGAACTCTAAGAAGATTATGAAACAATCTGCTGGATGTCTCTGGGTAGTGATAAAGGAAAAGAGAAATCAAACAAAACCAGGAGCAGTCTCATGGTAGAGTCCATTGTACTTCAACTAATGAAAAAGAAAAAAAAGGAGATATAGGAGCATGTTTTTCGAAAAAGAAAGCAATTATGTAATGAACAAGTGCTGGTGGACCTGAAGGAAAATGATATGTCAAGAATATTGTGAGTTTTAAAGTGAGAAAAAAGAGAGGGAAAAAAAGGAAAAGAGACTAAAAAGACAAGAGGAGGAACTTTAGACTTTGACTGATGCGCAGCACAGCCCTCAGGGTCTTTGGGAATTTCCTGGTACTCTGAACATGTTGCCTTCTTCCTTCTTAGACTAGCACCAAGTTCTGAATGATCAGATGGCAGGGATGGGTTTTTGTGGGCATCTTTTTTCTTGCAAAGCACTTAGCTTCCTCCATAAAAGTAGCATGACTGAAGACTGAACTTCTCAGTGTAGATGTGCAGCGTGAATTTGAGGAGGGAAAGATACCTATCTATATTTTTAGAGAGGGCAACTAGTCAGTTCAGCTGGTCAGGCAGCATGGACAGACCCTAGTGCCTATGAATTTACTCCTCTATTTTACCTTGAATATTTAACAAAGGCATGGTACCAAAGGTTTTCAACTTAAATATCACTTTATGGATCTTGTATGATGCTCACAGCCATGATTGTATGCTGATCCCCGTCCAGCAACTAAATAATTCCTGTTTCCAGGAGGATGATACAGAGACCAAGAATTCAATAATGTATATTTGGCAAATTTGATGCTCCTTAAAGGTGGGACCCCTTTGTTTACTGGGGAGATGAGATGTGAAATCAGTGTTCTCTGCACTTCTCTGCTTGGTCGCTGGGGTGGCTGCAGCTACTGCACTTCTCATGCTGCTGAAGAGGTGGATGAGGAAATGATCAGGGAGGGTAGGATGTGGTTAAAGCCTCAGTTTGCTAACTGGGGCTAATGTGAGGGAAACATATTATATCTCACGTCCATGAAGGCCTCCAGCAATCACCTCCCACGAAGGCGAAGGAGCAGTGGAGAAGGAATTGTGACTTCCTGAGTCCCAGCAGCTCCTAGAGCTGTTCCTGTTAATATTCAATTATGTGCTGCCCTGGACTTAGAGCAGCTTAGAGCTGAACTACGTCTCACTCCAGCCCCGAGGCTCAGCTGCAGCAAACACAGCTGCAGGAGGCTGAGCCACGGAGAGAAACAGCCCCAAAGCAGGGTTATCACACCTCCAGCTGCCTGTGTGGAACCAGCGCGTAGGAGGAACTGCTCTGTCCACCCCTGCCCTCTCCAGCTCCCCTCTCCAGGCTGTGAGACTTTGGGGAGCTGGTTATTCTGTGAGTTGTGGCCAGGGTCATCAAACTCTTCCCCCTGGTTTTTACCCTGGATGTGCCAATTGACCACAGAATGCTCTGCATATGCTTCCTCTGCATCTCACACCACGCAGCTTCTGCTGTGGCTTTTCCTTCATCTCATTCCCACCCCCCCTGAAGTGTGTCCCATCCTCATTGACCCACTCACCCTCTGATAAGCCCCTTCCACTTCCAGATCATGGTATTAACTTGACATTTGCAAAAGGTCACCATGTTTGCTCTGCCTGAGTGTTATATTGCTCACTCTTTTGTTGTTCTGCTTTGTGAGCTCCTCAAGGCAGAGGTTATCTCCTTGGGTGTGACTACACAGTGGCCAGGAGAACGAGGCCCCTGGTCTCAGCTGGTGTCTAACAGCTAAACCAAAAATAATAACTTGGTCATCGATGCGGAGGCTGGCTCCAATTTTACAGATTATTCATCAGAGGATAATGACTCTTAATTTAAATGCAAAACCCTTCCTTCCAGAAGAGGTCCATAAGCAGGCTCACAACTAATGTCTTAATTTCAAAGACTACCAGCATCAGATCCCTGCTGTATTTCCAGGAGTCCGTTCGGACCGCGTGGTATTGCTGGAGCATATGCCATTTGCTGCAGGAACAAATGTGGGACATAAGGGAGGTGACACACAATACATACTTGGTGCATCCAGTTTATGCAGATGAAGTCCTGGCTTTTTTTAGCCTGGAGTTTGTCACGCTGGAGCTGTTTGTTGCATCAAACTAATTGCAATGGAGATGAGCGCGTATGGTACGTGCAGCGTCAGGGTGTCCCCCCTCCGGTGGCTGCTCCCAGCGAGATCAGCTGGTGGAGAAAGGACACATAAATTAATCCTTTGCTCTCAGGTGGGAATGGATCTGATCCTGGCTGCAGTCCTGACCAGCATTCCCTGAGGTGGAGATGCAGGGCTGGAGCGCTCCCATCTCCGTTAGGCAGCCAGGAGGGCTCCAGACAAAGTAGAGACCCTGCAGCACCCGGGAGGAGACACCCCAGGCTCGGCTCTTCCCAAATACAAACCCATTCTAAGCCTCAGCTGCAGCCAGGCTGTGCCAGAAAGGAAGATGGGAGAGGGGGCTGTCAGATGCAGCAGCCTAAAGCCTGTGGTTGAGACTGCTCTCCACCTGATGTTGGCATTGCAGAGGAAACGCATCCACGTCTGGGAGAGGTGCGGGTGGGGGATCTTGGCCTTTAGCTTTAGTGCCAAGAGCAACACGGCACCAGACTGACAGCTGTGCTGGCTCTAGGAACAGCCTGACCTGCTCCTCGGCCATGGTTTGTTTTGGGACTGACACAAAAGCTAAATCATTCCCACAAACAATGTGCAGCCATTCCCAGGTATTAACTTGTCCGCTGCTTATAGTGATACTCCTTAAATTCCTCTATTATTTTGCTTTGAAAACAGTTCATTCCCTGAGTTAGCCCAGCTCTTCTGCTTCCCCCTGATATCCCTTGCCAGCCAGAGAAAACTGTACTAGGCAGGCTAGGGCAGCGCTGTGGCTCAGAGTCACTACACAGAGATTAATTGCCTGCCAGGGGTGGGTGGGTGGCTTGAAGGTGGATGCCAGCCTGGAGGCGTTAGGGCTGAGTTCTGCTTCAATTCCTGATCCGAGTCTCTCCCTCCTGCCCGTGTGCACCTCACAGAAATATAACTGAGTTTGAAGTATCTGTTTCCTCCCAAATTTGCCTGGAATTCATTAATAGGTTCAGAAGCTTTTGGGAGAAGGGGATGGACACGTACCTGCACAGAAAAGCAGCACAGCAGAACCTTTATTTCCTTAGGGAGGCAGCCTAAAGAAATATTAACATTTATTCTCATCTGTTGCTGAGCTTACGACCCACACAAATAACAGGGAATAGCGAGCGAGCTGCCGGCTGCAGAATGGGAACAGGGAAAATGACTCAGCAAGCTTGGCACCAATCTGGAGAAAATGCAGGTACATTATAACCTTGCTTGAGCATCAATCTCATCCGTGACATGACGTAGAAACAGCAGCCAGTGTAGATATTTGGATCTGATGGAAACATTCCTTCTGATAAATGATTTAGCTCTGCTCTTGCAAGTAGCTACATCCAGGAGCAGAGCAGGTGAGAAGCTGCCTTCATATATGTCAGCAAATGAGAGAAAAAGTTCAGTGAAAATCTCTCACTGCTTTATAAATATGCTTTTTTTCTTCTGCTATCAGTTGACAAATAGCTGCTGAATTATAGTTTCATGCTTTGTTCATGTCATTTTCCCCAAGAACAGCATTTCCTGCTACATCACCTTAGAAACTCGATCAACAAACACTCTGCTCTACACATAAACAAAGCTTTATTTTACCCCATTTTTGACAGCAGACAGCATTTTAGAAACCAGAACATTTCAGTTTCTCTGGGCTATTTGCCTCAATTTCACAATCTGATTTTGGTTTTGAGGGCCTGTCAGCATTGTTTATACCTATATCTGTTGGAGTAATGATGTTTTTGTGTGAGTGGCAAGGAAAATATATTGCTGCAAATTGCTCTCTGGAATCAGACTTCTCTCAAGAGTCTAAATGAAACTGCACTTTCCAACACGTGGGAACTAAAGAGTGAAATGAATAGGAAAGAGAAGTGAAACAAGAAAACTCAGTGTCAACAACAAAAATGAATAAAAAAGAAGCAAAGACAACTCTGAGAATTAAGCAGGACCATCTTCAAAACTCACGCTCCAATAAAATTCAGGAGTGTTGTCTCCAGCAGAGCACCTGAAGAACTCTGCAGCCAACTTCAGCCATTTCCTTGTGTAATAACATCAGATCTTGTCCTGACCTCCTGACAAGGTCTTTCTTTTTAACTGTGGAAAAACAAGATCAGAGCCCTATAAAGTTTTCTTGCTTGGTTTCACTAGACAAGCATTTCCCAGGTAGCTGCTGTGAGCAAACAAATTAATACAACAGCAAACAGGGGATTTTATCTGGCAGTTTTTTAAAACCTGCACAGGAACCCCAGCTACTGAGCCTCCTGTGATCTGCCACCACACAAAGTCCATCAGTTAGGGATTAATTTTAAGGCAAATATTAAAGCCTATCACATGATCAAGGATTTTCCTATATGTGGACTTCAATGGGATGCTTTAAATCCTGTGTGTGTGCATGGATACACACGTGTGTGTGCATGCTGGCATTTATTCATGGGCAGACACAGCCTCAGGCTTCTTCAGGCCTTTCCAAGGAACATAAATCTGGGAGAGGGGACAGAGAGAGAGAAGAGTCATCTTTAAACTTCAGATTTTTGAAAGCAAGTTTTTGAAGGAGACAGGCTGAGGGGGAGAGAGCCAAGATCGTAAAGATTTTATAACTAACAACATTTTTTAAGAGGAGACAGAATCTCTGCTCTTTTTTAGTGCAAGATCTTGCAATAATTTAAAGCAAATTTGGGAAATAGCTCTCTTTTGACAGAAATGCTTCATTTTCCTTTTCTGCTGGGCTGTAACCTAAAGCGTCTTGGCTCGAGAAAATGAAATAAAGCTGAGCAATGATGCGCTGTCACTGCTGCTGCCGCCACTCTGCCTCCTGCAAATCTCCCAAAATCGTGCACAGCTCTCCAGGTCAGAGCCCAGGAAGGCAGCAGTGCCTTCCCCTTCCAGTCTCAATCCTGCACCAGACAAACTTACCCTGGGCTTTGTAAAACACAGCCAGGGTTTGCAGCGATCGGCTCTGCCCGAGGGCCACTTCCAAGGGTTGGTGTGGAGAGGAAACCCTTCCCATGACACAGCAGAACAGCCACAGCAGCAGCAGCAGAGTAAAACAGATCACTTCTGGCAGTACTCCTAAAAGACTACTTTAAATCCCAGCTCCAGCCTCTTCCTCCTTTAAGCATGATCAGAAGAAGGGAACACGGAATAAAAAGAGGCTTAGTGAGGCAGGGAAATGAGGCCCAGAGATATGGGAAGCAAGGCAAATTGTAGTTAGGCTCCACAGCATTGGGATATCCTGGATAAATGGCAGAAAGGAGACCAGAGAGGAAATTCCCCCAAAACTGGATGGGAAGGAGAGATAAACATAAACAGTGTGGAGGGTGGACAAAGGGAAGACTCTGAGAAGAAGTAAGGAAAGGAGATGAACTGCTCCTCACTTCGTTAACTCTTTTTAGTTAAAATCATTTGTAATTTTTACAAAACTAAAAAAAAATTTTAAAACCAAAAAATAATACTAGAGATATCTGAAACACTGATCTGTTAGATATACAGCTCATTGCATAGGCACTGGAAATGAGTGGGGCAGAGAACGGGTATTCCAAGTCCGAAGCACGAATGGGAGAGCTGACGGAGATGATCCACCGTCACTGCAGGATTGGGCCTGTGCCGGGTGGCCGGGAGACTCCGGTCCCCTCGCGTGGCTGACAGCCATCAGCACCAACCCAGCAGTTAGAAAAAAGTCGTTTATATGACTCCCTTCAAGAAAATGTGGTGGGACACTGAAGAAATTAAATGCCCAACTTAAAATTTACTGCATCTGTGGATCATGGTTTTTTTCATCTTCTGAGGACCTGCTGGAAGCTGTAAAGAAGGAGTGAATGTGGGACTGCTTTTCCTCTTTCAGTTTTTAACAACAAATCTATGCCTCCTTTCTCAATCTAGCCCCTAAAGCCTTGCACTTGATCACCAACACTGACATGATGCCACCAGTTTGGGAGCAGAATTTGGGGGCCTCCCACAGGAAACTTCCAGAGGTAAAACCCCGAGAGCCCCCTGCGCGTTGTCAGCCCGGCGGCGGGACCGTGGAGCAGGTGGGCTCCAGCTCCCTGATCCCAGCTCCTGGGGGGTGGTGGAGAGCAGGGAATAAAACCCACTTCAGCACCGCAGACGGAACAGCAGCCGGAGG